>NC_036860.1:66728237-66735696 GCF_002910315.2 Salvelinus sp. IW2-2015
ACCATGTCCAGATAGCACCATGTCCAGATAGCACCATGTCCCGATAGCACCATGTCCAGATAGCACCATGTCCAGATAGCACCATGTCCAGATAGAACCATGTCCAGATAACACCATGTCCAGATAACATGACATTGCTGTATTATTCTTCTTGTATAATTTGACCCTGATGAAAATACCACTACTCTCACTCTAATTTACGTTTTTTTAACAAAAGATAATCTAATATCTTTTGTTGCATTGATCGAATGAAGGAGATTATTACTTTGTAGCAAGTAATATCATCCTTGACTACTGTAAGTCTCAACAGCCTCACCAACAGCACTGTTGTACCTTGAGTGAAGGTCATTTGAAATAGGCTGTCATCACAATATTTTGATAAAAAATAAAATGTTAAATTCTAATATGTCACAGCAGAATTGTGTTATCAAACCCGGACATCTTCAGATTCCAACAACAACACTAAAGCAAACCTTCTATTTTTAGAGGTGTGTAACTGTTTGGCGCGTTATTTATTATTTATGTGGCTGGGTCTAGCTTCTATTTTTACCCACATCAGACAGGTGTCCTAACGTAGCCTAACGAAGGAAGATGTAAACAAAAGAGTGTTTCACATTTCCCCAAGTCCATGGATCAGTCCAAAATGGCACCCCACCTATTTCCTATATAGTGCACGACCTTTGAGCAAAGCACTATGGGCCCTGTTCAAAACCAGTGTGCTATATAGTGCACTACCTTTGAGCAAAGCACTATGGGCCCTGTCCAAAAGCAGTGTGCTATATAGTGAACAGGGTGCCTTTTCAGACACAGCCAGTGTCTTACTTTTGACCAAATTCATGCCCTCTGGTGCCTCCCAATTAGCAGTGCTTGTCTCTGTGTTTTTACACATACAGTAGCTACAGTACATCACAGAACAATTCCATCAGTCGCTGCTTAGTCATTGGATTGAATGTAGAACAATACCATTCTGGAATAACTACAAGATCTACATTCTGTTTGGTGCAACAGCGGAACACACTGGCTAATGGGAGAAAATAGTTGTCAAATTTAAAATGCTCCCCGTTTGTTTGTTTATCAGTTGAGTACATAAACAATGACCTTGACCTTGTGATGGACTACAGGTGGTAATTCTGCATTCTAATTCTTGACCATGTGATCTCTCTGTTGAGGTCCGTGTCATGTTCAGTAGTAGGCAAATATTGTGGAACGTTGCAGGAAGAAATGTATTGAATAGGGCTGGCATGAGACCTTATTCTACATGTCAGAGAGAGGCGTGTTTGTTCTACCTAACATATTTCTATCTGAACATTCCACAGCGTTGTTCCTAGCTGAATGCTCTTCTGGTTGGCAGATCAGCCAACAGACAAGTACAAACAAAACATGACTCAAATGTATAAGTAAATGTGATGGTTAGAGAGTTGCCTTAGATTAAATTATAATCTGACTAGATGACCTCTCTCAGAGACAAAATAAATGAGATGAATTGGCGATATTTACTGGTAATGTAACACGTTAAATACTTCTGGCACTCAAAATGTCATATTTTGTGCTCACATGTGACTGGTTTTTACCAGTCACATTTGCCAAGTGATTTGGCCTGTCTTAATTTACATTTAGAAATCCGCCAGACAGGCTCATTCTATACATTTGTGCCATTGTGCTTCAAACAAGCTCAACGTGAGAATATTCCACCCTGACTGCCAGTCATACAAGAGATCAGAGATGCCCTGTCTGGTTTTATAAATATCCCAATCTGTCTATTATTAGCCCAGCGAACCCAGCGAAATGACCGTTTAGCTGAAGTGCTGACAATTACCTGACACATGATCTTCAGATATTTATAAAGCAAGGACTCAACCACTGTCTGCTGCTTGCTTTATTTAAACAGATCCATTACAGCCCGCAGAGTGCATCTCCAAATCAGTCGGGATGCGTTCCGAATGGAACCCCGTTCCTTATATAGTGGACTACTTTCAACGAGGGCTAATAGGACTCTGGTTGAAAGTAGTGTATGACATAGGGAATAGGGTGCCATTTGGGACGCAACCCCAGTCCAGCCGAGCATCGACATCGGCGGGCGTCACCGGACAGTTTTTGGCACGAGATAGGATTCTGGAAAGCATCTATTTTAGTGCCATGGATGAGATGTAACGGCCTTATCATTAGGCCTAGGCCAGCAGGACATTTTGTGAATGTTTGACGATCAGACTCACTCGGCCCGGCCGGCTGGGCACCCCATCATTGATCATTTGTGGTTTCTCTGATCGGAAGACAGACAGACACATCAACACAGACTAGAATCAGGAGGAGGTTTGCATTCAGTATGGTACAGTATTCAGTATGGCACAGTGTTCAGTAGGGCACAGTGTTCAGTAGGGCACAGTGTTAAGTAGGGCACAGTGACCAGTAGGGCCCTAGTTTTCTGTAGGGCACAGTGTTCAGTAGGGCACAGTGTTCAATAGGGCACAGTTTTCTGTAGGGCACAGTGTTCAGTAGGGAACAGTGTTCAGTAGGGCCCCGTAGGGCACCGCAACCGTGTATAGTCGCTTAGTATAGGAAGATTAGATTCAGTAGGCCACAGTTTTCATGGATAGGGCATTTAAGTGGATTTGCAAGTAGTGGAGAAGATGTCACATGATAGGGTTGCTAGTGTTCAAAGTCAGGGCGCAGTGTTCCAAGTAGGGCACAGTAGTTCAAGATAGGGACTAGCTGAAGTGTTATCATATAGTTGGCAAGCCTTTCTTCTTCTGTATAAGGAGCGATAGTGTTAGATACGGGAAATAGTTCGTTAGGTGCCCCGTATTACTGTAATGGGCACAGAGTGTTCTTGTAAGGCTGCACAAGACTCTTTCTGTAGGAGCAGGATGGTATGCATAAGATCTAGGGAACAGATGTTACAGGTTGAGAGTGTGAGTATGCTTTCTCACTGTTAGGGCGAGGAGATGATTTACAGTAAGTGGGCAACAGTGGTTCCGTAGGTGAGAATCAGTATATTTCAAATCAGCAGTAAAGGGAACAATCATTCAGTTAAGTTGAAAGCGGTAAATAAGCTAAATGTTATTTGAGCTATCGAACAAATAAAATGTAAATCCATTTATAGGAGCACAGTATTTGGAATAAGTACCTTCCAAGCTTCACTCTGTTTCAAAAGCGTGTGACCGCATTCGCTCACCCACGACCCAGAAGATGAATAATAAAAAACATGTCCAGGTTTTAGTATGAAAGTGAGTAATATATCTGCACCCTCAGAGTGAATGTCCACACAAGTTAACTCACAGATAGCACCCTCTATACATAGAACCCTCACAGAGGAGATGACTCAACATGTAAGACTCGGTAGCACAGAGATCCTATCACAAGAATCTACATCTGAAAGAACGCTCACAGAGCCCTCTACATAGACGCTACACAGAAGACCTCTACAGAGAACTCACAGAGACGCTCACAGAGACTGTGAGTAATCGAGAGTAGGAGTAGCTTGCTGAAGGGGAGCACAGCTCATAATAATGGCTGAACGGAGCAAATTGAAATTGGGTAATTCAAACACTCTATGGAAACTCATTGTGACTTCATGTTGTATTTGACTAACATTTCCTACTTAGATTATACTGGCTACTCGACAGTCACATTACCACAAGCCATCATTTACCAATAAATATAAGTTTATGCCAACGCAACGCATCACTGAGCTGTAATGTGTATTGTGACTGAGTACAGATTAGTCCCTCGTACCTATACCCCAGCCTCTGTTTTAATGGCTGCATGCCTGGGTTTTTATGCCTCCAAGTCAGCTACTGTTCTATAAGGAATGATGTGGTGGGTTTTAGCCCTCCATTCCTTCGTGTCTAGAATGAATTGGTGTGGTGGGTGTAAATCACCACAGTTGCCAGCCTCATTGTTACGGATGATGTCTGGGATCTATAGGAGCATAGAGATAATTAGACGGTAGTTGAAATATATGTTATTTCCATCTAATTAAGAGATAATGATGTAATACCCCATGCAGAATTTTCTAATGTTGGTATACGTCAGAAGCTCCTTCGTACTCTCAGCCAATACAGACATCCAGCCTTGTTATAGCAAACGCCAAATGTACTCACCAATGTGTACAGCCATGTATCGCCATGTAATCCGGTCCAAAATGTACTCCAGCCAAGTGTGAAATCAAGTACCATTGAGTAATCTTCCATAAAAATGTTAATCAGCACATAAACACAATTTGGAGATGATAACGCCACTATAATCCAGGCCAATTGCCCATCCAGCACATGTTAAGCCACATGTAAAGGCAGTACAATGTATGACCCAGCCGTGACATTTGGATACCTTCAAACACAGGGATTATACGAAGCGACTAATGTGCCAAAAAACCATTGATAAGTCTGATCAAATGTTAATCTTCCACAAATGTATACAGCCATAGTAATTACAAGCCATTGGTACTCAAAGTCCAGTATGGACATCCTCAAACATGTCACCGCCAACTTCGCATCCAGACAATAGTTAACCAATAAAAATTGATGGCCACAGCTATTACAATCTAGGACATTGGCATCTGCCATTATGTAATACCGTCCAACTATAATTCACCAATGTAGATTGATATAATGCTCGGAGTCTCTCAGGCCTATGAATGCATCACAGACCTATATGATCTCTATCCAACCATGTTAATCGAGATGGTATCAAATGTTATATACCCGCGCCATGGATTCTGCAGTGAAATTGACATCTCACGTCCATTGTAAATCCAAGACCAATGTATCTACAGCAATATAGTTATAAACAAGCCTGGATATTCGCTAGACATTGAGTAAATCCAATAGCCATGTATTCCAAGAATAGATTTCAGAACCAATAGTTAATACCGCTCGAAGTGATGATTTATCAAGCCATTATCCATACCATGAGTATCTCAAAACTTAGCATTCCTGCCAGTAGATAAATTCGGACAATTGTTTAGTACTTCAATAAGTTATACCAATCACATGTCTAGAATGACCTGCATGATTATGCAAGTAGCTCCGTGAATGTAATCCATGCCATGACAATCCAGCCATTTAATCCTCAGATGTAACCCTTAAGACCAGTTCCAAACCTGTATCAGCCATGATAGCCAGCACATTGATCATCTCAACCATGTTCCGGCCCTGTATCCAACCACTGGTTCGCCGCATGTAATATCGCAGATACGATGGCAACACGTCCAATGTAATCAGCTCTATGATCCTCTGGAGAGTGTTCAGTTGAATATGATCAGAGCTTAGGTACATGTGACGCTAGGAGCAGATGCTTAGGTATTGGTTTGATAACAGGTTTATATATAAAGGTTTAAAGGTTATATAAGGATATCTAAAACGTGTGTCAGGTATCAGATATGATTTCATGTTGTTCAGGTTCTAACTGAGGTAACGCTAGACTATGTATAAGCATTCGTAGCATTTTCCTGTTGAGTTCCTAAGAGTCTACTGACTGTGCACAAGATTGTGCCTGTTGTTTCTAAGAAGGTTTCTACGTGCGTAAGCAGTTAACAAGATATGTTTCATGTTTGTTTCTAAGGTCCTCTAAACTTGTGTACAGAGCTTAGTGTATGTTATGTTATCTAAGGGGTACTATAGAACATGTGAGGTACAGTAAAAAAGTATGTATCCTATGTTTATTTCTAGAGTTGCCATACTGAGGTACAATGAGTCTAGTTGGTGTTTCTGAGTATTTTGATTCTAAATGTTCTAATCACACTGGTACATGTAACTAGTGATGTATAAGTGTTTGTATGTCTAGGTATCTTCTGGTAACAGATAGTAAGTGTCTGTTTGTTCTAAGTTTTATACTGAGTAAATTAGACTAAAAAATGTAAATGTGCCTTGTTGTTAGAAGAGGTTTCTAATGAGTACATGTATGGATTTCTCTTTTGGTGATTCTATAAGGTTCTATATCTGGTACTCAGTAATCATAATGTTTCCTTGTTTTGTTCTAAGGTTCTACTTGGTAACAGTATGTTCCTGTGTATGTATCTAAAAGATATATCACTAGGTACAGGAGTACGTATCTGTCGCTGATTTCAATGTTCTAACTGTAACAATACGTACGGAGTTATGGTTATCCAATTGTTTTGTTCTAGGTATCTATCTGGTACAGAATGATTTATGTTTTGTTCGTAGGTTATGAACTGGTACCAGTATTGATTTCTGTTTGTTCTAGGTTCTACTCGGTACGACTATGATGTGACAAGTATGTGTATCTGTTTGTTACTTGGGTTCTAAAACTGGTAACAGTAAGTAATGTTATTCCTGTTATGTTTCTAAGGTCTACTGTACGGTAAGGTATGTTTTCTGTTTGTTCTATGGTCAGTATGGTGACGAGATAATGTAACCTGTATGTTTCCTTTGTGGTATCTAGGTTCTAATCACTGGTCCAAATTGTATGTTACTCTAGTTATGTTTCACTAGTTCTAAAATGCAGGAGGATACAGTAAAACTTATTGTTCGCTGTATTGTGTCTGAAGATTATTTAATCTTCGAGATAACAATGTACGTTTAGCTGTCTCTGTATTGTGTAGGAGTTCTAACTGGTACAGTATGTTCTGTATGTTTGTTCTTGGTTCTACTGGTAAGTACATATGTTCCTGTTTGTTCTAGTTCTACTGGTACGAGTATGTTTCTGTTCTGTTCTATGTACTCATATGTTGTTCTAGGTACTTTACAGTATGTTCCTGTTTGTTCTAGGTTCTACTGATAGCATGTACCAGTTGTTTTCCTGTTTGTTCTAAGGTAGTATGACAGTAAAGTCGTTCCTGTTTTGTTTCTAGGTTCTACTGGTACAGTAGTTTCCTGTTTGGTTCTAGGTTCTACTGGTAACAGTATGGTTTCTGTTTGTTCTGGTCTCATGGTAACTGTAAGTATGTGTCTGTTTGTTTCGTCTATCTGGTACCGTAGAGTATGGTTTGTGTTCTAGGTCTTGGAGAGTTTCTTATGATGTAGGTAGCAATGTGATAGTAATGTTCATGTTTTGTTTCCTGTTCTAGCTGTACTAGTTTGCTTTGTACTAGTTACGGAGGATATGGACAGTATGAGTTTCCTGATTTGTGTCAATGATATTAACTTACTGGTATCGGTACAGTAATGTTTTCTGTTTGTTTCTAGGTTCTGATCTGGTACAGAGTATGTTTCCTGTTGTTGCAGGGATTCTACTGGTAGAAGTATGTTTACTTGTTTGGTTTCTAGGTTCTACTGGTCAGTTGTTTCTGTGACGGTTCTAGCTGTAAGTATGTCCGTGTTTGGATTCTTGTTTCTACTGAGTTAAGTACGTTATGTTCTGTTTGTTCTAAGGTTCTACTGGTACATAGCAGTTATGTTTCCTGTATTGTTGTCTAAGTGTCTAACTGGTGTAGACAGTAAGTATGTGTCAGTGTTTGTTCTAGGTTATACTGGTACAGTCATGTTTGTTGTTTCACTACTTT
>NC_036860.1:66735721-66740166 GCF_002910315.2 Salvelinus sp. IW2-2015
TTCTGTAGGGCATAGTGTTCAGTAGGGAACAGTGTTCAGTAGGGTGCAGTGTTCAGTAGGGCGCAGTGTTCAGTAGGGCACAGTGTTCAGTAGGGAACAGTGTTCAGAGTAGGGAACACTATTCAGTAGTGCACCGGGTAAGCAAAACGTTTTTAGCAACGAAAACAAAAATGAAACATTTCTTATTGGACAAAGTTTGGATAGTACCTTCCAAGCTTCACTCTGTTTCAAAACGTTTGCCATACCCACCCAGCCCCCAGAGAGAAAAAAACAGCCAGTTTTGAAGTGATATTCCACAGAGAAATGTCCCATAGACCTCACAGAGACATCACATAGACCTCACAGAGACCTCACATAGACCTCACAGAGACCTCACAGAGACCTCACAGAGACCTCACAGAGACCTCACATAGACCTCACAGAGACCTCACAGAGACCTCACAGAGACCTCACAGAGACGTGTAATCAGTGGAGGCTGCTGAGGGGAGCACAGCTCATAATAATGGCTGGAACGGAGCAAATTGAATGGTATCAAACACCTGGAAACCATGTGTTTGATGTATTTGATACCATTCCACTTATTCTGCTCCAGCCATTACCACGAGCCCATCATCCCCAATTAAGTTGCCACCAACCTCCTGTGCTGTAATGTTATTCGAGTCAGATTGTCCTCTACCCAGCCTCTGTTTATGGATGATGCCTGGGTTTATGCCTCCAGCCTCTGTTTATGGATGATGTGTGGGTTTAGCCCTCCATTCTCTGTCTATGAATGGTGTGTGGGTTTATCCCTCCAGCCTCTGTTTATGGATGATGTCTGGGTTAAGGCATACAGGCATACAGGTATAATGTATTCACACCCATGCAGATTTCTCTATTTGGTATACAGTACAGCCATGTATCCAGCCATGCATCCAGCCATGTATCCAACCATGTATCCAGCCATGTATTCAGCCATGTATCCAGCCATGTATCCAGCCATGTATCCAGCCATGTATTCAGCCATGTATCCAACCATGTACCCAACCATGGATCCAACCATGTATCCAGCCATGCATCCCGCCATGTACCCAACCATGTATCCAGCCATGTATCCAGCCATGTACCCAACCATGTATCCAGCCATGTACGAGTGGTTCTACCAAGAAGCGAAGAGATGTATTACAGACGAATTTCCGCATCGCTCTCCACTGTTCTCTGACTCGTGAGTGTATAAGAGAGGCGGTAGTGGGGCAGCCTATTTGGTATGTTGTAGAGAGCTCTATGACGATAGGCTGCGTTGCAGATTGGTACGATAGGGTCAGTGGGATCGAGTAATACAGTATATGTATTATGGAAGGATTATAGATGAGCTTACGCTTTGCACATGTACGGGAGGATTTGTAAGTCCGAACTGGTGTCGTAAGTGCACTGATCCTTGATTCTCTCATGATCTAAGAGAGAGAGAGTACAGCTATGGTTGATCTTCTGATGCATGATAGAGTGTTAGAGAGAGATGGTAGCAGTTGCAGTTGTGCCCTGTTTTTCTAGTTCTACTGGTACAGTACAGTAATGTTTCTGGTTTTGTTCTAGGTTCTACTGGTACAGAAAATGTGTCCTGTTTGTTCTAGGTTCTACTGTACAGTACAGTATGTTTCCTGTTTGTTCTAGGTTCTCTTGGTACAGGTAAGTAGTTTCCTGTTGTTCTAGTTCTACTGGTACAGTACAGTACGTTTTCTTGTTTGTTCTAGGTTCTTCTGGTACAGTACAGATGTGTCCTGTTTGGTTCTAGTTCTACTGGTACAGTACAGTATGTGTCCTGTTTGTTCTAGGTTCTACTGGTACAGTATGTTCTGTTTGTTCTAGTTTCTACTGGTACAGTAATTATGTTTCCTGTTTGTTCTAGGTTCTACTGGTACAGTAATGTTTCCTGTTTGTTCTAGTATACTGTACAGTCAGTATGTGTCCTGTTTGTTCTAGGTTCTACTGTACAGTACAGTATGTTCCCTGTTGTCTAGGTTCTACTGTACAATATGTTCCTGTTTGTTCTAGGTTATACTGGTACAGTATGTTTCCTGTTTGTTCTAGTTTCTACTGGTACAGTAAGTATGTGTACTGTTTGTTCTGGTTCTACTGGTACAGTACAGTATGTTTCCTGTTTGTTCTAGGTTCTACTGGTACGGTACAGTATGTTTTCCTGTTTTGTTCTAGTTCTACTGGTACAGTACAGTATGTTTCCTGTTTGTTCTAGGTTCTACTGGTACCGTATGTTTCCTGTTTTGTTCTAGTTCTACTGGTACAGTACAGTATGTTTCCTGTTTGTTTAGGTTCTACTGGTACAGTACAGTATGTGTCCTGTTTGTTCTAGTTCTACTGGTACAGTATGTTTCCTGTTTGTTCTAGTTCTACTGGTACAGTATTATGTTTCTGTTTGTTCTAGGTTTCTAGTACATGGTACAGTATGTTTCCTGTTTGTTCTAGGTTTACTGGTACACAGTACATTATGTGTCTGTTTGTTCTAGGTTTTACTGGTACAGTACAGTATGTTTCCTGTTTGTTCTAGGTTTACTGGTACAATATGTTTCCTGTTTGTTCTAGGTTATACTGGTACAGTAGGTTTCCTGTTTGTTCTAGGTTTACTGGTAAGTAAGTATGTGTACTGTTTTGTTCTGGTTCTACTGGTAACAGTTAATCAGTATGTTTCTGTTTGTTCTAGGTTCTACTGGGTACGTACAGTATGTTTCCTGTTTGTTCTGTTCTACGGTACAGTAACGTATGTCCTGTTTGTGCTAGGTTCTACTGGTAAGTATGTTTTCTGTTGTTCTGGTTCTACTGGTACAGTACAGTATGTTTCCTGTTTGTTCTAGGTCTACTGGTACAGTACAGTATGTTTCCTGTTTGTTCTAGGTCTACTGGTACAGTATGTTTTCCTGTTTGTTCTAGGTTCTACGGTACAGTATGTTTCCTGTTTGTTCTAGGTTCTACTGGTACAGTATTGTTCCTGTTGTTCTAGGTTCTACTGGTACGTAGTATGTTCCTGTTTGTTCTGGTTCTACTGGTACAGGTATGGTTTCCTGTTTGTTCTAGTTCTACTGGTACAGTAGTGATGTTTCCTGTTTGTTCTAGGTTCTACTGTACAGTACAGTATGTTTCCTTTTGTTCTAGGTTCTACTGGTACGGTACAGTATGTTTCCTCTGTTTGTTCTAGGTTTCTACTGGTACAGGTACTAGTATGTTTCCTGTTTGTTCTAGGTTCTACTGGTACAGTATGTTTCCTGTTTGTTCTAGGTCTACTGGTACAGTATGTTTCCTGTTGTTCTAGGTCTACTGGTAAGTATGTTTCCTGTTGTTTCTAGTTCTACTGTAGTACAGTATGTTCTGTTTGTTCTAGGTTCTACTGGTAGGGTACAGTATGTTTCCTGTTTGTTCTAGGTTCTACTGGTACAGTACAGTATGTTCCTGTTTGTTCTAGGTTCTACTGGTAGCAGTATGTTTCCTGTTTGTTCTAGTTCTACTGGTACAGTACAGTATGTTTGTTTGTTTAGTCTAGGTAAGTATATGTTTCCTGTTTGTTCTAGGTTTCTACTGGTACAGTACAGTATGTTTCCTGTTTGTCTAGGTTCTACTGGTAAGTACAGTATGTTTCTGTTTGTTCTAGTTCTACTGGTACAGTATGTTTCCTGTTTGTTCTAGGTTCTACTGTACAGTATGTTCCGTTTGTTATAGGTTCTACTGGAAGTAGTCATCTATGTACCTATATATTATATTCACACATTCCAGACATTATTTTTTGACACCTCTGTTGTTGTAATATGATTTGTTAATCCTTTCTCTGTCTCTTCTAGGTTTCTACTGGACTTGGTAATCTGGTCATGATGATGGGGAACCTGATCATCATTCCCGTAGGAATAACCTTCTTCTCAGAGCAGACCACCACCACCTGGCTAATATTTAACGTAGCTTCAGACACCATCTTCCTCGTGGATTGTCGCATGACTTCCGCACGGGGATCGTCAAGAGGAGAGCTCCGAGATCATCCTGGACCCCAAGGTCATCAAGATGAACTACCTGAAGAGCTGGTTTGTGGTCGACTTCTCTTCGTCCATACCATGATTATATTATTTCTAATAGTGGAAAAGGGGTTTGACTCAGAGGTGTACAAGACGGCGAGGGCGCTGAGGATCGTGAGGTTTACTAAGATTCTGTCTCTTCTGAGGCTGCTGAGACTTTCCCGACTCATCAGATACATACACCAGTGGGAGGAGGTAAGAGATGCAGTAAAAAAATGTGTGTGTGTGTGTGTGTGTTGTGGTGTGTGTGTGTGTGTGTGTGTGTGTGGTGTGTGTGTGGTGTGTGTGTGTGTGTGTGTGTGTGTGTGTGTGTGTGTGTGGTGTGTGTGTGTGTGTTGTGTGTGTGTGGCGTGCGTGCGTGCGCGCGTGCGTGCGTGTGTGTACTCACCTTAATGTGTT
>NC_036860.1:66745764-66752124 GCF_002910315.2 Salvelinus sp. IW2-2015
TCATGGGTGTATGAGGGAGGAAAAAGGTCACGAGAGAGAGTGCCACCATGCATGTTTGTGTTTGTGTCTCTACCAGAATGTCAAAGGTCACGACAAAACCCCAAAGCCCTATTTTCTCTCTATTTCTCCCCGTAGTCTGTAACAGACCAACTCTCATTATCCAAATACTGACTATCTGCACGTTAAAGTAACTGACACTGTCACTTTCACTTCAGAGACATTTGAAATCCATATGACAGTAAAAGAGGCCAGAAAAAGGTAGCGGGTAATGCTCTCCTCTTCTCGGTCCCTTAAACAGGCAGAATGCCACTGCCACTAAACAGTGGGAGGTAGAGAGAGGAAGAGAGAGCGAGAGAGAAAGAGAGCGAGAGAGAAAGAGAGAGGTAGAGAGAGAAAGAGAGAGGTAGAGAGAGAATGAGAGAGGTAGAGAGAGAAAGAGAGAGAGCGAGAGAGCGAGAGAGCGAGAAAGAGAGAGAGAGAGAGCGAGAGAGCGAATGAGAGAGGTAGAGAGAGAAGGAGAGAGGTAGAGAGAGAAAGAGAGAAAAAGAGAGAGCGAGTGAGAGAGAGAAAGAGAGAGCGAGAGAGAGAAAGAGAGAGCGAGAGAGAGCGAGAGAGAGCGAGTGATTGTAACTCATTACCCTCTTATTGAGCTATTTCACTACACCATGAGTCACTCCATTTAACCAGCTGGTAATACTCTCCCTATCATTCCTTTACTTAGCTGATTGATCAATTGATCAACATGAATGTGCAAAATGTGCAAACTATGATCATTTGCCAGAAAGCTGATATGATGCTCCCGTAACATTTGAAAATGGGAGACCTCAATGAGGTCAAAAGCAAATTCACAGACCGGAGATTCTGTGCCAATAGGCTTTGTGCTCAGACATTAATTCATTACAAACCTGTCTAGCACCTTCCATTGGCTTAATTTAGCTTACTAAAGGTATGACCCAACTATTGTATTTCCAAATGATTCCAAATGTAATGTTGCATTAGACAGAGATAAGATTTAATCAGACTAGTTTATTTAATATGTTGACTGTCTTGACCTAACAACCTAATAGTGCTGATGCAGCATTGATGATGCAGTTTATATAACCTAATGTAATGTTTCTGTCCTGTAGCTCCTCCTCCTGCTCCGCCTCTCCCTCTGTCTACCACTGTCTTGTAGCTCCTCCTCCTGCTCCGCCTCTCCCTCTGTCTACACTGTCGCGTAGCTCCTCCTGCTTGCTCCGCCTCTCCCTCTGTCTACCACTGTCTTGTAGCTCCTCCTCCTGCTCCGCCTCTCCCTCTGTCTACCACTGTCTTGTAGCTCCTCCTACTGCTCCGCCTCCTCCCCTGTCTAACACTGTCTTGTAGCTCCTCCTACTGCTCCGCCTCTTCCTCTGTCTAACACTGTCTTGTAGCTCCTCCTCCTGCTCCGCCTCTCCCTCTGTCTACCACTCCTCCTCTTCCTGCTCTCATCTCCTCTTTAATACTCAGCTGTTTTCTCAGCAAGCAATGACTTCATTATTTTCCTTACCTTCACAATTAAGAGTTTCACAATTAAGGGTCACCATGACACTGCTGTCAAGCCGCTCTCTGAGCCCGTCCTATCATCATTTGCTTTAGCCATTATTCCAGACAAGCTGAATAAAACACAGATAAAGTATTTGAACCCAGGTCTGCTCTAAGTGGTTTTGATTGTCTGATTCAACCAGAGACCAACTAGACCTGCTGGCACAAACTGTACAGCTCCTGTGCTGTTGCCAAGGTCTAACCTCTAGATAGTTCATTTCTGGCACAGGCTGAAATGTGTAGTCCACACAATACAGTTTACACAGCTGTGCCTGGCATAGGAACAACACCATGGCATGATAGAGGACGTTAGAAGCGGAAAATCATACTCCATGTTTTTACACAGATGGTTGATAATTCAAATATAATACAAAATTGCAGTGACAAACTGCTCTCTCTCTCTCTCTCTCTCTCTCTCTCTCTCTCTCTCTCTCTCTCTCTCTCTCTCTCTCGACAGCCTTGTTTGGCCCACTGTATGGAGTAGATAGTTATTTTGGTGTAACCAGACGAAATAAACAGATGAATAAACCGAGAGTGAACGAAACCGACACACTGTGTCTATGTCCCAAAATGGTACCCTTATGCCCTATATAGTGCCCATAAGACTCTGGTTAAAAAAATAGTGCACTATATAGGCAACAGCTTGCCATTTGGGACATAGCCAGTATCCAACCCAGTCAGAGGAAAAGGAAGTAGGCACTCAGTCAGTTGTACACCAAACTGTCGTAACACGTTATCCATCCCACAGTAGATAACCACACAACGAAGGGATAAACACAGCCCACTGCTGTCACAATGGCCCGACGCTGCAGTCCGTCATTGAATTAGACACTTTCTGTTGGATTACGAAAGATCTCGATGGTGCAGCCAGGGCCTTCTGCAGTCTGGAGCCACTGTCCTCAGCATTCCTGTCATTCCTCTGTCTGGCCTGTTAAATATCAGTCCCCTCACTCTACTACCATAGACAGATACAGTGGTAGCTCTTCAATCATTCCTCTCCCTCCCTCTACTGCCATAGACAGATACAGTGGTAGCTCTTCAATCATTCCCCTCCCTCCCTCTACTGCCATAGACAGATGGGACAAACACCAAATTGAGACTCTCAGTGTACAATGTAAAACACCAAATAATGCATGCATAGCTGAATTAAGCTAATACCTGCTAATTATCAAAATCCAGAAAAGAGACGTTAAATTCTACAACCACCTTAAAGGAAGTGATTCCCAAACCTTCCATAACAAAGCCATCACCTACAGAGAGATGAACCTGGAGAAGAGTCCCCTCAGCAAGCTGGTCCTGGGGCTCTGTTCACAAACACAAACAGACCCCACAGAGCCCCAGGACAGCAACACAAATAGACCCATTGGAAAGAATTAACAAAAGACAGCGCAAACTAGAATACTATTTGGCCCTGAACATATAGTACAGAGTGGCAGAATACCTGACCACTGACCAATTAAGGAAAGCTTTGTACAGACTTGAGGCCACCGTGCATACTGCCCACAAAATGAGGTGGAAACTGAGCTGCACTTCTAAAACCTCTTGCCAAATGTATGACCATATTAGAGACACATTCTTCCCTCAGATTACACAGACCCACAAAGAATTCGAGAAAAAAGAAATCTAATTTTGATAAACTCTAATATCTATTTGGGTGATATACCACAGTTTGCCATCACAGCAGCAAGATTTGTGACCTGTTGCCACAAGAAAGGGGCAACCACCATTGTAAATACAACCCATATTTATGTTTATTTATTTTCCCTTTTGTACTTAAAAATATTTGCACATCGTTACAACACTGTATATAGCCATAATATGACATTTGAAATGTCTATTATTTTGGAACTTTTGTGAGTGTATTATCTATTTCACTTGCTTTGGCAATGTAACAATATGTTACCCATGCCAATAAAGCCCTTTGAATTTAATTTAATTGACAGTGGCAGCTCTTCCATCAGTCCACTCCCTCCCTCTACTGCCATAGACAGTGGCAGCTCTTCCAACAGTCCCCTCTCTCCCTCCCTCCCTCTGCTTTCAGAGATGGAGACAGTGACAGCTATTTCACCAGTCGCCTCCCTCCCGCTGAGGTCAGAGATGGAGACAGTGACAGCTCTTCCATCAGCCCTTTCCCTCCCTCTGCAGAGACCAGAGCCAGATGCAGCTCTTCCATCAGCCCTTTCCCTCCCTCTGCAGAGACCAGAGGCCAGATGCAGCTCTTCCATCAGCCCTTTCCTCCCTCTGCAGAGACCAGAGCCAGATGCAGCTCTTCATCAGCCCTTTCCCTCCCTCTGCAGAGACCAGAGCCAGATGCAGCTCTTCCTCTAGCCCTTTCCTCCCCTCTGCAGAGACCAGAGCCAGATGCAGCTCTTCCATCAGCCTTTCCCTCCCTCTGCAGAGACCAGAGCCAGATGCAGCTCTTCCATCAGCCCTTTCCCTCCCTCTGCAGAGACCAGAGCCAGATGCAGCTCTTCCATCAGCCCTTTCCTCCTCTGCAGAGACCAGAGCCAGATGCAGCTCTTCCATCAGCCCTTTCCCTCCCTCTGCAGAGACCAGAGCCAGATGCAGCTCTTCCATCAGCCCTTTCCCTCCCTCTGCAGAGACCAGAGCCAGATGCAGCTCTTCATCTCACCAGGGGCTGAGAGAACACACAGCCGGACAGTATTATTCTCTTCATTATCCATTAGAACAGTCTCTGTAGACTGAGCAGCCAGCCACTGATTCCTTACAATGCTATGTGTAGCCTCTACAGCCTCAGAATATCTCTGCTGTCTCAACATATTAGTGTTAAATCATTTATTTATTCATCAATCACATTTATTTTATAAAGCCCTTATTACATCAGCAGTTGTCACAAAGAGCTTCACAGATACCCAGCCTAAAGCCCCACAAAGCCAGCAATGCAGATATTTACTAGCCTTTGTGAGATTTTCCTGTGTGTGTTTTTCTCTCTCTGGTGTTGCTCGGCCATTATATCACTCAGTCTCTGACTGCAGAGGGAGGGAGGGGAATGATGGAAGAGCTGCCACTGTCTCTGGTCTCTGACCTCAGAGGGAGAGAGGGGACTGATGGAAGAGCCGCCATTGTCTCTGGTATCTTACCTCAGAGGGACGAGGGGACTGATGGAAGAGCTGCCACTGTCTCTGTCTGACTGCAGAGGGAGGGAGGGGAATGATGGAAGAGCCACCACTGTCTCTGGTCTCTGACCTCAGGGGAGAGAGGGGACTGATGGAAGAGCTGCCACTGTCTCTGTCTGACTGCAAAGGGAGGGAGGGGAATGATGGAGAGCCACCACTGTCTCTGGTCTCTTACGTCAGAGGGAGAGAGGGGACTGATGGAAGAGCCGCCTGTCTCTGGTGTCTGACTTCAGAGGGAGGGGACAGGTTGAAGAGCTGCCACTGTCTCTGGTCTCTGACCTCAGAGGAAGAGAGGGAATGATGGAAGAGCTGCACTGTCTGTGACCTCAGAGGGGGGGACTGATGGAAGAGCCACCACTGTCTCTGGTCTCTGACCTCAGGGGAGGGGACTGATTGAAGGCTCATAATCACTTATCTCAAACTATTTCGGTTTACATGTAACAGTATTTATTTTTATTTAACCTTTATTTAACTAGGCAAGTCAGTTAAGAACAATTCTTATTTATAACGGCCTACCAAAAGGCTCCTGCGGGACGGGGGCTTGTATTAAAATGAAAATATAGGACAAAACAACATCACAACAAGAGAGAGACCCACAACCCTACATAAAGATGGACTAAGACAACAACATAGAATGGCAGCAACACATGGCAACACAGCATGGTAGCAAAACAACATGACAACAACATGGTAGCAACACAAAACATTGTACAAACATTATTGGGCACAGACAACAGCACAAAGGCAAGAAGTAGAGACAACAATACATCACGGTTGGTCCTCTCTCTGTTGGATCATAGCCCCACCAGGGGACTCAGGTTGGTCCTCTCTCTGCCGGATCACAGCCCCACCATGGGGACTCAGGTTGGTCCTCTCTCTGCTGGATCACAGCCCACCACGGGGACTCAGGTTGGTCCTCTCTCTACCGGATCATAGCCCCACCACGGGGACTCAGGTTGGTCCTCTCTCTGCTGGATCACAGCCCACCACGGGGACTCAGGTTGGTCTCTCTCTGCTGGATCATAGCCCCACCCAGGGGACTCAGGTTGGTCTCTCTCTGCTGGATACGCCCCACCACGGGGACTCAGGTTGGTCCTCTCTCTGCTGGATCACAGCCCACCACGGGGACTCAGGTTGGTCCTCTCTCTGCTGGATCACAGCCCCACCACGGGGACTCAGGTTGGTCCTCTCTCTGCCGGATAATAGCCCCACCACGGGGACTCAGGTTGGTCCTCTCTCTGTGGATCATAGCCCACCATCGGGGACTCAGGTTGGTCTCTTCTCTGCCGGATCATAGCCCCACCACGGGGACTCAGGTTGGTCCTCTCTCTGTGGATCATAGCCCCACCACGGGGACTCAGGTTGGTCCTCTCTCTGCCGGATCACAGCCCCACCATGGGACTCAGGTTGGTCCTCTCTCTGCCGGATCATAGCCCACCATGGGGACTCAGGTTGGTCCTCTCTCTGCCGGATCACAGCCCCACCATGGGGACTCAGGTTGGTCTCTTCTCTGCTGGATCACAGCCCACCATGGGGACTCAGGTTGGTCCTCTCTCTGCCGGATCATAGCCCCACCATGGGGACTCAGGTTGGTCCTCTCTCTGCTGGATCACAGCCCCACGGGGACTCAGGTTGGTCCTCTTCTCTGCGCCGGATCATAGGC
>NC_036860.1:66752149-66761839 GCF_002910315.2 Salvelinus sp. IW2-2015
GTCCTTCCTGCCGGATCATAGCCCCACCACGGGACTCAGGTTGGTCCTCTCTCTGTTGGATCATAGCCCACCACGGGGACTCAGGTTGGTCCTCTCTCTGCCGGATCACAGCCCACCATGGGGACTCAGGTTGGTCCTCTCTCTGCTGGATCACAGCCCACCATGGGGACTCAGGTTGGTCTCTCTCTCCGGATCATAGCCCCACCATGGGGACTCAGGTTGGTCCTCTCTCTGCTGGATCACAGCCCACCATGGGGACTCAGGTTGGTCCTCTCTCTGCGGATCAGCCCCACCAGGGGACTCAGGTTGGTCCTCTCTCTGCTGGATCACAGCCCCACCACGGGGACTCAGGTTGGTCCTCTCTCTGCCGGATCATAGCCCCACCACGGGGACTCAGGTTGGTCCTCTCTCTGCCGGATCACAGCCCACACGGGGACTCAGGTTGGTCCTTCTCTACCGGATCAAGCCCCACCATGGGGACTCAGGTTGGTCCTCTCTCTGTTGGATCATAGCCCCACCACGGGGACTCAGGTTGGTCCTCTCTCTGCTGGATCAAGCCCCACCATGGGGACTCAGGTTGGTCTCTCTCTGCTGGATCATAGCCCCACCACGGGGACTCAGGTTGGTCCTCTCTCTACCGGATCACAGCCCACCACGGGACTCAGGTTGGTCCTCTCTCTCCGGATCACAGCCCCACCACGGGGACTCAGGTTGGTCCTCTCTCTGCCGGATCACAGCCCACCACGGGACTCAGGTTGGTCCTCTCTCTGCCGGATCACAGCCCCACCACGGGGACTCAGGTTGGTCCTCTCTCTTGATCATAGCCCACCACACGGGACTCAGGTTGGTCCTCTCTCTGTCTGGATCATAGCCCCACCACGGGGACTCAGGTTGGTCCTCTCTCTGCTGGATCACAGCCCCACCATGGGGACTCAGGTTGGTCCTCTCTCTGCTGGATCACAGCCCCACCACGGGGACTCAGGTTGGTCCTCTCTCTGCCGGATCACAAGCCCACCACGGGGACTCAGGTTGGTCCTCTCTCTGTTGGATCATAGCCCCACCACGGGACTCAGGTTGGTCCTCTCTCTGTTGGATCATAGCCCCACCACGGGGACTCAGGTTGGTCCTCTCTCTGCTGGATCACAGCCCCACCATGGGGACTCAGGTTGTCCTCTCTCTGCCGGATCATAGCCCACCATGGGGACTCAGGTTGGTCCTCTCTCTGCCGGATCACAGCCCCACCATGGGGACTCAGGTTGGTCCTCTCTCTACCGGATCATACCCCACCATGGGACTCAGGTTGGTCCTCTCTCTGCCGGATCACAGCCCCACCACGGGACTCAGGTTGGTCCTCTCTCGCCGGATCATAGCCCCACCACGGGGACTCAGGTTGGTCCTCTCTCTACCGGATCATAGCCCCACCATGGGGACTCAGGTTGGTCCTCTCTCTGCCGGATCATAGCCCCACCATGGGGACTCAGGTTGGTCCTCTCTCTGCCGGATCATAGCCCACCACGGGGACTCAGGTTGGTCCTCTCTCTGCTGGATCACAGCCCCACCATGGGGACTCAGTGGTCCTCTCTCTGCCGGATCACAGCCCCACCATGGGGACTCAGGTTGGTCCTCTCTCTACCGGATCATAGCCCCACCATGGGGACTCAGGTTGGTCCTCTCTCTGCTGGATCACAGCCCCACCACGGGGACTCAGGTTGGTCCTCTCTCTGCCGGATCATAGCCCACCACGGGACTCAGGTTGTCCTCTCTCTGCCGGATCACAGCCCCACCACGGGGACTCAGGTTGGTCCTCTCTCTACCGGATGACAGCCCCACCATGGGGACTCAGGTTGGTCCTCTCTCTGTGGATCATAGCCCCACCACGGGGACTCAGGTTGGTCCTCTCTCTGCTGGATCATAGCCCCACCATGGGGACTCAGGTTGGTCCTCTCTCTGCTGGATCATAGCCCCACCACGGGGACTCAGGTTGGTCCTCTCTCTACCGGATCACAGCCCCACCACGGGGACTCAGGTTGGTCTCTCTCTACCGGATCACAGCCCCACCACGGGGACTCAGGTTGGTCCTCTCTCTGCCGGATCACAGCCCCCCACGGGGACTCAGGTTGGTCCTCTCTCTACCGGATCACAACCCACCACGGGGACTCAGGTTGGTCCTCTCTCTACCGGATCATAGCCCCACCACGGGGACTCAGGTTGGTCCTCTCTCTGCCGGATCATAGCCCCACCATGGGGACTCAGGTTGGTCCTCTCTCTACCGGATCATAGCCCACCACAGGGACTCAGGTTGGTCCTCTCTCTGCTGGATCACAGCCCACCATCGGGGACTCAGGTTGGTCCTCTCTCTCGGATCACAGCCCACCACGGGGACTCAGGTTGGTCCTCTCTCTTGGATCAAAGCCCCACCACGGGGACTCAGGTTGGTCCTCTCTCTGTTGGATCATAGCCCCACCACGGGGACTCAGGTTGGTCCTCTCTCTGCTGGATCACAGCCCCACCATGGGGACTCAGGTTGGTCCTCTCTCTGCCGGATCATAGCCCCACCATGGGACTCAGGTTGCCTCTCTCTGCCGGATCACAGCCCCACCATGGGGACTCAGGTTGGTCCTCTCTCTACCGGATCATAGCCCCACCATGGGGACTCAGGTTGTCCTCTCTCTGCCGGATCACAGCCCCACCACGGGGACTCAGGTTGGTCCTCTCTCTGCCGGATCATAGCCCCACCACGGGGACTCAGGTTGGTCCTCTCTCTACCGGATCATAGCCCCACCATGGGACTCAGGTTGGTCCCTCTCTTGCCGGATCATAGCCCCACCATGGGGACTCAGGTTGGTCCTCTCTCTGCCGGATCATAGCCCCACCACGGGGACTCAGGTTGGTCCTCTCTCTACCGGATCATAGCCCCACCATGGGGACTCAGGTGGTCCTCTCTCTGGCGATCATAGCCCCACCACGGGACTCAGGTTGGTCCTCTCTCTGCCGGATCACAGCCCCACCACGGGGACTCAGGTTGGTCCTCTCTCTACCGGATCATAGCCCCACCATGGGACTCAGTTTGTCCTCTCTCTGCCGGATCATAGCCCCACCACGGGGACTCAGGTTGGTCCTCTCTCGCCGGATCACAGCCCCACCATGGGGACTCAGGTTGGTCCTCTCTCTGCCGGATCATAGCCCCACCACGGGGACTCAGGTTGGTCCTCTCTCTGCCGGATCACAGCCCACCACGGGGACTCAGGTTGGTCCTCTCTCTGCCGGATCATAGCCCACCACGGGGACTCAGGTTGGTCCTCTCTTTGGATCATAGCCCCACCACGGGGACTCAGGTTGGTCCTCTCTCTACCGGATCATAGCCCCACCATGGGGACTCAGGTTGGTCCTCCTCTTGCGGATCACAGCCCCACCATGGGACTCAGGTTGTTCCTCTCTCTACCGATCATAGCCCACCACGGGGACTCAGGTTGGTCCTCTCTCTACCGATCATAGCCCACCACGGGGACTCAGGTTGGTCCTCTCCTGCTGGATCACAGCCCACCATGGGACTCAGGTTGGTCCTCTCTCTACCGGATCAAGCCCCACCACGGGGACTCAGGTTGGTCCTCTCTCTGCCGGATCATAGCCACACCACGGGGACTCAGGTTGGTCCTCTCTCTACCGAATCATAGCCCCACCACAGGGACTCAGGTTGGTCCTCTCTCTGCTGGATCACAGCCCCACCATGGGGACTCAGGTTGGTCCTCTCTCTACCGATCATAGCCACACCACGGGGAACTCAGGTTGGTCCTCTCTCTTACCGGATCATAGCCCCACCATGGGGACTCAGGTTGGTCTCTCTCTGCCGGATCCAGCCCCACCACGGGGACTCAGGTTGGTCCTCTCTCTGCCGGATCATAGCCCCACCACGGGGACTCAGGTTGGTCCTCTCTCTGTTGGATCATAGCCCCACCACGGGACTCAGGTTGGTCCTCTCTCTACCGGATCATAGCCCCCACCATGGGGACTCAGGTTGGTCCTCTCTCTGCTGGATCACAGCCCCACCATGGGACTCAGGTTGGTCCTCTCTCTACCGATCATAGCCCCCCACGGGGACTCAGGTTGGTCCTCTCTCTGTTGGATCATAGCCCCACCACGGGGACTCAGGTTGGCCTCTCTCTACCGGATCATAGCCCCACCACGGGGACTCAGGTTGGTCCTCTCTCTGTTGGATCATAGCCCCACCACGGGGACTCAGGTTGGTCCTCTCTCTACTACGGATCATAGCCCCACCACGGGGACTCAGGTTGGTCCTCTCTCTGCTGGATCACAGCCCCACCATGGGACTCAGGTTGGTCCTCTCTCTACCGGATCATAGCCCCACCACGGGGACTCAGGTTGGTCCTCTCTCTGCCGGATCATAGCCACACCACGGGGACTCAGGTTGGTCCTCTCTCTACCGAATCATAGCCCCACCACAGGACTCAGGTTGGTCCTCCTCTGCTGATCACAGCCCCACCATGGGGACTCAGGTTGGTCCTTCTCTCTGGCCGGATCATAGCCACACCACGGGGACTCAGGTTGGTCCTCTCTCTGCTGGATCATAGCCACACCACGGGGACTCAGGTTGGTCCTCTCTCTGCCGGATCATAGCCACACCACGGGGACTCAGGTTGGTCCTCTCTCTGTCGGATCATAGCCACACCACGGGGACTCAGGTTGGTCCTCTCTCTGCTGGATCATAGCCCCACCACGGGGACTCAGGTTGGTCCTCTCTCTACCGGATCATAGCCCCACCACGGGGACTCAGGTTGGTCCTCTCTCTGCTGGATCATAGCACCATCATAGGGCTTGTGAGATCCCATCTGGTTGCGGCAGGTAGTCTAGTGGTTAGAGCATTGGACTAGTAACCAAAAGGTTGCAAGATCAAATCCCTGAGCTGACAAGGTAAAAATCTGTTGTTCTGCCCCTGAACAAGGCAACCCAACAACCCACCGTTCCTAGGCCGTCATTGAAAATAAGAATTTGTTCTTAACTGACTTGCTAAGTTAAATAAAGGTTAAATAATAATACATCTGCATCTATATATACCATTTATTTATTGCCTTTCCTCCCTAATCTTACTATATTTGCACACACTGTCTATAGATTTTTCTATTGTGTTATTGACTGTATGTTTGCTTATCCCTTGTGTAACTCTGTGATGTTGTTTTTGTCGCACTGCTTTGCTTTATCTTGGCCAGGTTGTAAATGAGAACTTGTTCTCAACTGGCCTACCTGGTTAAATAAAGGTGAAATCATTTTCAAAAAAATTAAAGGTAGCATCAATTCAGCACTAGCAGGAATAGAGATAGAGACAGTAGCTACATGATTTAAATGTAAACTGGTTTAAAGTCAGGCCCACATTAATGGGGATCTCAACTGTAAACTGGTTGATAGTCAGACACACATTAATGGGGATCTCAACTGTAAACTGGTTGATAGTCAGAAACACATTAATGGGGATCTCAACTGTAAACTGGTTGATAGTCAGGCCCACATTAATGGGGAGCTTAACTGTAAACTGGTTGATAGCTCAACTCAGACTGTATACTTATTTTTTCACACGATACATATGTTTTCTCCGATTGCCTACCTACATTGTAAAGGTTACGCAAGGGATCCGGGTCAACTGATGCGTTAAATTACAGTGTCAACAATCGCCTTGCATCTTTAAAGCAGCCAATCCCCCTGTCTCTTTAAGAGGCCTGTCACCCTCTCTTTAAGAAACCCTCTGTCTACCTGAGCGAAGAGAGGTGGCCTGAGCCTTAGTGATTCATGACTTAGCAGGTTGGTAATTGATCTTAGAAGAGGAGAATGTGAGCCAACTGACCTGTGTACTGTATCTAGTTCAATGGTTGGCAACAGAAGAGGGACATCCTGAACAGAGAGAGCAGAGCAGTATTGAACTGGAGCAGGTTATATTTGGTTCAGATCATTGTTAAGTTCAGACACCAGACCTCGTGTTGGATACAAGGAGGAGGTACCAAGCAGATCACAGGTGTTGTTACATCCGTTCCATTTTCCCATCAAGTTGACCATGGTGATGTGACGTAACCGTGGTGATGTGACATAACCATGACAAAGGCTGTGTTGTCAAATAATCTCATACATCCTATTCATAGACTATTATTCTGTAGGGGAGAGTGGGGTAAGTTGAGCCATTATTTGGGGTAAGGTGAGTCGCAGGACAGGTATGGGGTAAGGTGAGTCGCAGGACAGGTATGGGGTAAGGTGAGTCGCAGGACAGATATGGGGTAAGGTGAGTCACAGGACAGATATAGGGTAAGGTGAGTCACAGGACAGATATGGGGTAAGGTGAGTCACAGGACAGATATGGGGTAAGGTGAGTTGCAGGACAGGTATGGGGTCAGGTGAGTCGGGAGGAGGAGACTGCGTGAATCAGGCCTTCATGGTCGAATTGCTGCAAAGAAACCACCACTAAAGGACATCAATATGAAGAAGAGACTTGCATGGCCCAAGAAACATCAGCAATGTACATTAGACCGGTGGTAATCTGTCCTTAGGTCTGATGATTCCAAATTTGGGATTTTTGGTTCCAACCGCCGTGTCTTTGTGAGATGCAGAGCAGGTGAACGGATGATCTCTGCATGTGTAGTTTTCACCATGAAGCATGGAGGAGGAGGTGTGATGGTGTGGGAGTGTTTTTGCTGGTGACACTGTCAGGGATTTATTTAGAAGGCGCACTTAACTAGCATGGCTACCTCAGCATTCTGCCGCGATACACCATCCCATCTGGGTTGCGCTTACTGGAACTGTCATTGGTTTTTCAACAGAACAATGACCCAACACATCTCCAAGGTGTATAAGAGCTATTTGACCAAGAAGGAGAGTGATGGAGTGCTGCATCAGATGACCTGGCCTCCACAATCACCTGACCTCAACCCAATTGAGATGGTTTGGGATGAGTTGGACTGCAGAGTGAAGGAAAAGCAGCCAACAAGTGCTCAGCATATGTGGGAACTCCTTCAAGACAGTTGAAAAAGCCTTCTTCATGAAGCTGGTTGATAGAAAGCCAAGAGTGTGCAAAGCTGGATTGAAGGCAAAGGGTGGCTACTTTGAATAATCTAAAATCTAAAATATATTTTGATTTGTTTAACACTTTTTTGGTTACTACATGATTCCATATGTGTTATTTCATAGTTTACACAAGCAGTCATATTTAGCTAACTCTGGGCTAACAGAAACCATAATATGAATTAGCTAATAGCAATTACTATTGACAGTTCATCACATCACGGGTGAGCTCACCATTGATCAAAATTATTGAGTAAAACACTTTCTAAAAATCAAAAGTAATCTAACGATGGGGTAGTTTGTGCGCGCCGCCATGTTTGTTTTTCCACGTCAACCAAAGATAAGAGGAGGAGACAAGATGAGTTAGGTCTGTTTGCAGTATATGCATGTTGAAGGGGGTGTGTCGTCTACCATCATTCCCTTCCCTTGATTCACTTCCGGAAGTTTACTCTAAAGATGAGTGAACCATCCCTTCCCATAATAATGTTATAACATCTTTGGTCTGACAGACGTTTACATGACACCCAGAATGCATTGTATAATGTCAACAAACATGACGCCACACATAGCTGGCAGATAGCTTAGCATTAGCTCATCATAATCAGTACAACCTTCAAAAATGTATTTTACAAACATCATATCTGTGCATTACAATCTATGCAAGAATCAGAATGGATGATTTGTCACCAGTACTTGAAAACATGTGAATAAAACAGTAAATACATTATGCTCTATACATACATACGGTATGCTTCAGTAGAAACGACAACACAATATACAGACAATAAGGCACTTACTTTCGTCGGAACGCACACATGTCCAAAGTTATAATTTGTAAGGATAATAACATTAAAGGCAATACGAGCGCCAGCCAGAAAATATGCCGGGGATAAGAGTTTGTGCAAGACTGTGCAAATGTCTGCATACTTGATCTGGGCAAACACTGGGGAAGTGCTTGTGCTCTTGTCGAAGAGACTTCGTCTCAGTAAAGCCTCAAAAATAAATTGTCCGTAAAAGTGAAATGGGCTACTTCTTATGTGAATTAATGAGAAGGCGGAACACACCTCAATTCATACTGTTGTTAGAAAGTAGAACTTGTTCGAAAATAATTTGAAATTGATAAATTGAAACATAGGCTGCCTGCTAATTATCTATAAGCTGTCTTGGTTGTTGGGCAGCGCGGGTTAACTGTCCTGTTGCGTAACAATCCCATTTTGGAACAGTGAGGGCATTCTGACATCACTCACGTTGGGGGTTACCGTTAGCGATATTAGGAACTCACACGTGAAAAGGTTAAAACACTTTTTAAAATAGGCCCTGTTCTTACCTGATATCGCAGCGATAATGCTTTGTGCCGGGAAAGAAAACGTTTCAATTGGCTCAACTTGCCATTGGCTCAACTTGCCATTGGCTCAACTTACTCCCAGACAAACTTTTTGACAATATTAGCCTTCACAGCTACAAGGAAGCACTTTCATGTTAGGCTCAGGACCTCATATTAAGGCTTATAGAGACCCCACCTGATGTATAGAACAATCTTTAAATGATTTACTTTGGTTTAGATACAAGCATCATGAAACCTCTAACACAATAAATTCATTCAACTTGGTGAAAATCCTTTTTTGGACCTAAGTTGCTTACCACTTTTTCCATGTCGTTTCTTCCTTCACAGACTTCATGAAATGATGACCTCTTCTTAAATATTTGGTCATATTTATTAATTATCTGTATGGTTTCCTAGATAAAAGGGTAGCTCAACTTATCCCTTTAGCTCAATTTACCCCACTCTCTCCTATTGCCAATTAGAAATATACAATATATTCCTTTAACATAACATTTCTATCAAGACAAATTCAAAATGTATTGTTCCCACTAAAGAAATGTCAAAGATATAATTTATTAATAGGTAAGATAAGATATACTTTATTGTTCCATAGGAGATGGAGAGAAAAAAATGTATTCTGCTTTTTTTCCACCAACCTCAGCTGCAGCAGTGCAGTGCAGTGCAGTGCAGTGCAGTGCAGTGCAGTGCAGTGCAGTGCAGTGCAGTGCAGTGCAGTGCAGTGCAGTGCAGTGCAGCACCCATTGAGTAGATTATGGGCTTAAATTCCTTGCTCCAGGAAACATCGGCAATAGGTGGCACCTGAGACATTGATGCCAGCAACCTTGTTGTTCATCATTTTTTCCCCGTAAGAACATTTCAATCAAAGATACATTTCTAAAACATGTATTGATTACTCAGTCAGACTTGTGTGACAGGACTGGGTGTCTTTTCAGGAATAGGAGCCAGTACAAGAAGCAGACCCTGGGTTCAAATACTATTTGAAATATTTCAAATACCTTTAGCGTTTGTTCTAGTATGCCTGGAGTGCCAGATGGGCAGGGGTGACACTCATTGGGAGTATTCTATTGGTTCCATTGTTTCAGGCTAGCTCAATCAAGCCCAGGTAAAGTGTTTGGAATGATTTTAAATAGTATTTGAACCCAGGTCTGGCCAGAGCACGTACTGTAGACAGTTGGTCTGAGTTCATCGTGTATTTTGCCTTATCAGTAGGAGTGTGGTCCAGTGCCAAATATTAGGCTAGTTTAACACCTGGCGCAATAACACACACACACACACACACACACACA
>NC_036860.1:66761852-66765489 GCF_002910315.2 Salvelinus sp. IW2-2015
AGGCTCAGTATGGGATTACACGCACAGGCCTCCCGAATGGRGCAGCGTTCTAACGTACTGGATCACAGCAGCATCACTACAGATCCAGGTTCGAGACCAGGCTGTGTCGCAGCCGGCCGTGACTGGGAGACCCATGAATCGCCGCACAATTGGCCCAGCGTCGTCCAGGTTTGGGGAGATTTTGGCCAGCGGGGATGTCTTTAATCATGTCAGCTGGCCGGGCGCATGCAAGCTGACTTCATTTGCCAGTTGGATGGTGTTTCCTCTGACACATTGGTGCGACTGGCTTCCAGGTTAAACGAGCAGTGTGTCAAGAAACAGTGCGGCTTGGCAAGGCCGTGTTTCGGTGGACGCACGGCTCTCGACCTTCACCTCTCCCGAGTCCGTAGGGGAGTTGCAGTGATGGGACAAGACTGTACCTACCAATTTGGAGATCACGAAATTGGGGAGAAAAAAAAGAGTAAAAAGTACCAAGAATAAATTGCACAGTCACATTGTGCCCCAGCAGCCTCAGTAGGGGGGAAAAGGATAGAAAACATTTGCTCTGCAGCACAGCTACCTGTGTTAATATATACACTCAGACATACAGATGCCCACAGACACATCAGTAATGGTCCCAAAAACCCCTGATGATCACGTTGCAGTTCAACCATCAATAATGTGTGTGTGTGGAGGGGGTTAAAGCGCCTCAAGGTGTGTGTGTGTGTGTGTGTGTGTGTGTGTGTGTGTGTGTGACAGCAGTACCCATGGGCTCCTATGGTGTTTCCCCGTTGCTTCATCTCTGGTCATGTCTGCCTTTAAAAAATATATATATTATATAAAAAACGCTCGAGAATCTACCTGCCAGTTGACTGAGAGGTGGAGAGACATGATCTGAAATTAGTATTGTTCGAGTTACCATTTACCTGCTTGTTTGTTCTTCTGAAGCATTTACATGAATCCAATATTAAAATAATATAACATCTTCTTATTAGGTATTCATTGTTGTTTTAAATGACACATTATTGWAATATAATGTAGAGACCCAACCCGATCAGGAGCTGTGGGAATCACCCAGTTACGCGAGGTGAAATTCTCATATGCAAATACTGCATAGGGGAACAGGGGTATGATTGGCTGAGGGATTGCTGCTGCTCTGTTGTTTTGTGTAGAGATGGTGCTGGTGCTGTTGCTGTAGCGACCAGTAAACTGTTCAGGCTTCTGACAGCCTAAGCAGATCTTCTGTCTTCCCTCTTCCACGCATGCTGTGTGAGACTGGGTGGGTGGGTGGGTGACTGGGTTTTGACAGACCTATTTAGAGGCTTGGGAATTCTTAGGGAAGGGAATTCTGTCAGCGTACAGAGGAGGGGGAAGCCTGAGTTGTGTAGACCCTGAGCACGGAAACTGACAGCCATTTTGATTACTCAGCTCTCAGTGTGTAGCGTTTCATACATATTTTATACGTGTGTTATACGTTATGCTAGTATATAATAGAAGTATAACATACAGTATGTTCCCTCTAGTCATCATTGGGTGTTTCACCATAAATCCTTGTCTGTCTGTAGTCTATATTCCCATTTCCCAAAAAGAGAAAAAACACATTTCRTGACATAAACTCCCGTTTATTCACTTGATTTATCTGAGTTGTTATCGAGAATTTAGTTAATTAAATATGTTACAACAGTTAAAGGGCAATTTGCTCTGGACCATAATGTACTGCTTAATTTGATTCAACAAACAGCTAATGTTTCTCTGGGTTTGGATGCTAATGCAATTTCATCTCCCTTCCTCTCATTTAGCAATCTTGACTCAGCAGCAGATTGCCTGGTTGCATTGTGCCTTGCAGAAATAAACAAGATCTTGTGATTCCTTTTTCCGATGGTCTCGTACCCCCTTTGGGGCCCTAAACAAGGTCCCATAGAGAGAAGGCTGAGTGCCAAGCCTGCGCTGTAAACGTGGTCCTACTGGAGTCAGGGCACAGATCTGGCTAGTCACAGCTCTGCTCATTGAGGAAGAATGAATACGACTCCTGCCCTTTGGCTGGAGAACCTGGTAGCTTTTCTTTGTACACTCCAATAACTTGAGTAGCCTGTTTGTGTCTTGGCATGACAGCCACAATAGGAGTTGGCAAGTCAGCAGCCTACAAACTGATCTAGGATCACACTATGACCTGAGAGGGCTCCAGCCACAGTACACGTAGCCCCATTTCCCCCTGTGCTAAGACACTTAGCTGTCCTTAACACCATTTCCCCCCTAGCTGTCCTTAACACCATTTCCCCCTATGTCAAGACACTTAGCTGTCCTTAACACCATTTCCCCCTATGTCAAGACAATTAACTGTCCTTAACCCCATTTCCCCCTATGTCAAGACAATTAGCTGTCCTTGACCCCATTTCCCCCTATGTCAAGACAATTAACTGTCCTTAACCCCATTTCCCCCTATGCTAAGACACTTAGCTGTCCTTAACACCATATCCCCCTAGCTGTCCTTAACCCCATATCCCCCCTAGCTGTCCTTAACCACATATCCCCCCTAGCTGTCCTTAACCCCATATCCCCCCTAGCTGTCCTTAACCCCATATCCCCCCTAGCTGTCCTTGCCTTCTTGCTCGACAGACACTTCCACAAACAGTAAAGCCTTTCAGATGGTCGAATTTGTAGTTAGGAACAGGAAGACATAGTTGGTCCAACATGAACCTAGTTAGCACTGTGAGCATTGTCTCATCCAGTCTACAAAGGCAGATGGACGCCATGGTGATAACATGTAGTTTCTTCAGCGTCAGAAGAGGGAGAGAGGAGAGATCGGGGAGAGAGAGAGAGGCGGAGGAAAGAGAGAGGGGCGGGGGAAGACGAGAGACGGCGGGGGGGATAGAGGGGCGAGATCGAGAGGAGGGGAGAGGGAGGGAGAGTGAGAAGAAGAGAGAGGGTGAGATAGAGGGGGAGATAGAGCGAGAGAAGGGGGGAGAGGAGAGAGGGGGGGAGAATAGATAGAGAGAGGGGGAAAGATAGAGACAAGGACAGAAGGGGGGAGAGATAGAGGAGAGGGAGAAGTATAGAAGGAGAAGGGGCGAGATAGAGATAGAGAGAGGGGGAGGATAGATATGAGACCAGAGGGAGATAGATAGAGAGCGGGGGCGAGATAGAGAGAGGGGGAGATAGTAGAGAGAGAGAGAGAGAGAGAAGAGAGAGAGGAGAGAGAGAAGAGAGAGAAGAGAGAGAAAGGAGAGCAAGAGAACCGACCGGAGAGAGAGAGAGAACGAGAGAGAGAGAGAGACAGAGAGAGGAGGAAGTTTACTCTAAGGACGATTCAGTAATTGGATCTAAAGAGCAGCAGCAGCATTGCTGTATCTTCCTGAAAAGAAATAGGCCCTGGCCTGCTGGCTGGTGATGTCTCTGCAAACCTCCCTCCCTTGGGAGGAGGGAGGGAGGAGGGAGGGAGGGAGGGAGGGAGGAGGGAAGGAAGGAATAGGAAGGAGGAAAGGAAGGGCAGAATCAACCAGCCAGTAATGGTCAGGCCTATTTCTTTCAGGAGAATACAGCAATGCTGCTGCTGCCTTCTAGACCTAATTACTGAGATCTTACCTTAGAGTAACATCCTCTCTCTCTCTGTCTCTGCTTGTCTCTCTGTCTCTCTGTCTCTCTCACCCCTCCCCATCTC
>NC_036860.1:66765514-66776917 GCF_002910315.2 Salvelinus sp. IW2-2015
TTTGGTGCGGGTAAAACAAGCGTCCCATAGGAGAAAAGGCTGAAGTAGCCTGCCTGAGAGCAGCCTGCGCTGTAAACGTGGTCCTAATCGGAGTCATGGTGGCCACCACCGTGAATCTGCTCAGTCCACAGTCTGCTGCTCACGTGAGTGAGATGCCCCCCAATGTCGAGGGAATGAGCCGGGTATCCAAATGGTGGCAAGCTGTATATACTATTTTGAGGATCTGGGGAACGCAAAAGACAAATACTAATCGTCAGTACTTATTACCTAGAGTGGCGAACACTGTGTTTTTGCGGCTGGCCGATCACACTCTTGTTACTTTTCTTCTCGGATTACGACTGTCCTAATTAGGAGCTGAGTTTATGTAGACGAAATAATCGTTGTTGGTGAGGTTGGACCTCAAGAATTGAAACTTTCGCCCCACTACAGCCCCGTTGATGTGAATGGAGGCGTGTTGCAGTTCCCTCGTTTTACTGTAGGTCACGAGTCAGTCTTCCTTTGTGCTTGTTTTCATGTTGATGGAGAGGCTTGTTGTCAATGGTACCCACACTTCCGGTTTCTGACCTCTTCCCTATAGGCTGTCTCATCGTTGTTTTGGTGATCAGGCCTATCAACTGTTTGTGTTTGTCAGAAAACTTATATGATGGGTGTTTGGACGTCTTGCTTGGCCACGCGGTCGTGGGTGAACAGGGAGTAGCAGGAGCGAGAACAAAGTACGCAACCTCTAGGGCCCTCGAGTTGAGATGCAGCGTGGCAGATGTGTTGTTGCATACTCCTTTATCGACGGAGGGCGGCCCATCTGGAAGTCCAGGATCCGAGTTGCAGAGGGAGGTGATAAGTCCAGTGTCCTTAGCTTAGTGATGAGCTTTGTCGTGCACTATGGTTGTTGAACGCTGAGCTCGTAGTCAATTAACAGCATTTCTCACATAGGTGTTTCTTTTTGACGCAGGTGGGTAAAGGGCGTGTCGGAGAGCGACTTGAGAATTGCGTCATCTGTGGGATCCTGTTGGGGCGGTATGCAAATGTGAGTGGGTTCTAGGGTATCGGGAGGATGCCTGTTGATGTGAGCCATCGCAGCTCTTTCAAAGACTTAATGCTACCAATGTGAGCGCTACGTGGGCGGTAGTCATTTAGGCAGGTTACTTTTCGTTTTGTTGGGGCACAAGGATGGTGGTCAAGCTTTGAAACATGTAGGTATTTAAGACTCAGTCCAGGGAGAGGTTGAAAACATGTCAGTGAAGACAATTTGCCATTGGTGCCGGACATGCTCTTGAGTAACACGGTCTGGAAATCCGTCTGGTTCACGGCTTGGTGATGTTGACCTGTTTAAAAAGGTGTTGCTCTATCGGCTAGGGGAGCGTGATCTAAAAGTCGTCCGGAACGCTGGTCGCTCTGCATTGATGCCTTCAGTGTTGCCTTGACTCGAAGCGAGCATAAAAGGCATGTAAGCTCAACTGGTAGGTGCTCTCGTCACTGGGCAGACTCGCAGCTGGTTTCCCCTTTTGTAGTCTGTAATAGTTTTGCAAGCCTGCCACATCATGAGCGTTAGAGCCCGGTGTAGGTGGATTCAATTCAGTCCTGTATTGACACTTTTGCCTGTTCGTGCTGAGGGCATAGGCGGAATTTTTTACATGGCGTCCGGATCTCAGTGCTACATGTGGCACATGCGTGGTAGAATGAAGGTAAAAGGATTTAAGTTTGCCTACAGTAATTCCTGCCAATTAGGTAGCCGCTTCTGGAATGAGGCATTTTCTTGTTTGCTTATGGTGCTATATCAGCTCGTTGAATAGGTCTTAGTACCAGCACTGGTTTGTGGTGGTACATAGGCAGCTACAAAAATACAGATAACTCTTGGTAGATAGTGGTGGTCTCCACGCCTTATCATTTAGGTATCCTACTCAAGCGAGCATACTTGAGAGACTTCTAATATAACATGCGCACTAGCTGTTATTAACAAGATATGACAACACCCACCCCTCGTCTTACAGAACGTAAGCGTCTTCTGTCCTGCTGATGGCACGGAGAAACCCAGCCAAACTGGTAAAATGAATCTGTGTCGTCATTAGCACTAAGCTCGGTGAACATAAGATGATTACATTTTAATGTCCCGTTGGTAGGAATAGTCTTCGATACGGAGATATCCAGGTTTATTCTGCCAGTGATTGCACATTGGCCGATAGAACATGATTGGTCAGGCGGCTTATCATTCGCCGACCGATTCTCAAAACAAGGGCACCCTGATTCCGCCCTTATTTCCCTATTTTCTTCACTGCATGACAGGGATTTGGGCCTGGGTCTCTGAGGAAGGAGTAATTATCTTTCGCTGTCAATCAATACAGAAAAGTCTTTGTCGAGTTCAGGTGAGTAATGGCTGTTGCTGATATCCAGAAGTCTTCCTGTCATAAGAGCATGGTGAGCAGAAACATTGATGTACAGAAATGTTCAAATCATGTGAAGAAACACAAAATGCACCAGTTGGTTAGAGTTGGCTTAGGAGCCCGTGAATAACGGAGCCATTCCCCTTGCACATCATGGAGTCACCTGTGGTAAATTCAATGATTGGACAATGATCTATGGAAGGCACAACCGGGGGGGGGGGGGGGGGGTTGGGGGGGGGGGGGGTGTCTATATAATGGTCTACAGGTTGACGTGGAGATTGGGATTTCCAGAAGACATCCATCTTTGCACAATCTGACCATCAGGCCTTTGATCACATGAGTGGCCTAGATGGAAACAACTCCTCAGTAATAGGCAATGAGCAGCTTGGTTTGCAAAGGACTAAAGGATCCAGGTTTGGGTTTTGTAGAATAGGCGACGTGTTTAGTGATTTTTAGACTGTTTTGTGTACTTGGGATGAAGCAGAAAATAGGAGTATGGCACAGTACATAGCCAGACCTACAAACTGATCTATGGATCACACTATGACCTGAGAGGGCTCCAGCCCACAGTACACGTACCCATTTCCGCCCTGTGCTAAGATCACTTAGCTGTCTTAACACTGCATAATTCCCACCTAGTGTCCTTAACACCATATCCCCCATGTCAGCACTTAGCTGTCCTTAACCCAATCTATCCCCCTATGAAACATAGTCTTCAACCCCATATTTCCCCCTACGTCAACGCCATCTCCCTAGACTGTCCTTACCCTCCACTCATGCCCCCAGACATGTACAGCGATGTCTAACCCATAATTCCCCCTATGTACTTAACATATCCGCTAGTGCGCTTAAACACCATATCCCCCCTAGCTGTCCTTAACCCAATCTCCCCGCTAGCTGTCCTTACTAAGCCTACATGTGCTTAACCCTCAATCCTACCCCTATCCCCAAAGCTGTCCCTGCTTCTTGCTCGACAGACATCTTCCACAAACAGTAAAAAGCCTTTCAGATAGGTCTGAATTGTTAGGACAGGAAGACATAGTTGTCAACATGAAACTAGTTAGCACTGTGAGCATTGTCTCATCCAGTCTACAAAGGCAAGGAGACCATGGTGTCAACTGTAGTTTCTTCAGCGTCAGAAGAGGGAGAGAGGAGATTGGCGGGGAGAGAGAGAGAGGCGGGGGGAAAGCAGAGAGGGGGGGGGAAGAGACCGAGATCGAGGGGGGGGATAGAGGGGGCAGATCGATGGAGAGGGGGAGACGGGAGGGAGAGTGAGAAGGAGAAGAGGGTGAGATAAGAGGGGGAGATAGAGACCGAGAGAAGGGGGGAGAGAGAGAGACGGGGGGAGATAGATCGAGAGAGGGGGAATAGATAGAGAAGGGGAGATAGAAGGGGGGAGAGATCGAGAGAGGGGGGAGATATGATAGAGGAGCAGGGGCGAGATAGATAGAGGGAGTAGAGAGACAGAGGGGAGATAGATATGAGAGCGGGGGATAGATAGAGAGAGGGGCCGAGCTAGATGAGAGAGGAGGAGAGAGAGAGAGAGAGAGGAGACGAAGAGAGAGAGAGAGAGAGAGAGAGAGAAGAGAGGCAAGAGAGAGCACGGAAGAGAGAGAGAGACGAGAGAGGAGAGAGAGCAGAGAGAGAGAGGAGAGATTACTCTAAGGACGGATCTCAGTAATTGGATCTAGAGAGAGCAGCAGCAGCATTGCTGTCATCTTCCTGAAAAGAAAATAGCCCTGGCCTCTGGCTGGTGATGTCTTCTGCAACCTCCCTCCCTTGGGAGGAGGGAGGGAGGAGGGAGGGAGGGGAGGGAGGAGGGAGGGAGGAAGGAAGGAAGAGGAAAGGAAGGCAGAATCACGCAGCCAGGTAGGTCAGGCCTATTTCTTTCCAGGAGATACAGCATGCCTGCTGCTGCTCTTCTAGACTCAATACTGAGATCTTACCTTAGAGTAAATCCTCTCTCTCTCTGTCTCTCTGTCTCTCTGTCTCCTGTTTACGTCTCTCTCTCTCTCTCTCTCTCTCTCTCTCTCTCTCTCTCTCTCTGTTTATTTCATTGGCCTCTCAAGCTTTGCATCTCTGGTCATTTAGACGAGGATCATGTCTGGGTTGCACTCTACTGATTGAGCTGGTTCTATGTGTAGCATGTGCTTAGCATGGAACACTCAAACAACGCAACTGACCAATGGAGGAGTAGTAATGAGATTAGCATAGAAAGATTAGACCAGAGGCCAGTATATAAAGTTGAGAGATAATGACGACGTGTTTATTTCATGCAATTCATAATTATAGTATTTCACAATTTTAAAAAAACTCTGTGTTTAAATAATCTATGGATRTATTTCAATTCCTGAGGTAAAATTGTCGGTTATTTGAAGGTAATAGATTTTTTTTCTGACAACATGTTTCAATAAGCCTGCTAGCTATAGTTAACTGTTTTGAACTCAAAGGACACATTCAATTAATTTGCTTAGGCATTAAATTAATCATGTAAATATATATTTTCTTTTTAAATAAACAATTGTGGCAGTGAGATTTTAAACTTCTGTTGTCTGGTCATGGAATTAGCCCACTGCACCACCAGGACGGAACAAGTTTCTTAATTAACTCATACAACACTGTTCATTTTAGTCTTTTATTGAACTACACAAGTCAGTTAAGAACAAATTCTTGTGTACAATGACAGCCTACCAGGGGGTTAACTGCCTTGTTCAGGGGCAGAATGACAGATTTACCTTTTCAGCTCAGGGATTCGATCCAGCAACCCTTTCAGTTACTGGCCCAACACTCTAACCACTAGGCTACCTGCCACCTCTTTTAGTCAGGTGTGGCCAATTAGTGAACACACTTAACAGGATAGAGGATAGAGAGAGTTTTGTTGATGCTGTGAACGGAATGTCTTTGTCTTAAATAACATTCTTAGAACGTTATTTGAACATTACTAATGTTTTCTTGTGTGTTTGTTTTTTAATGGAAAGTGTTCTTCATGTTCTGAGAACATGACTTTAAATAGAACCCTGAGGAAACCTGTAGAAAACCTTATGCTGAAGTTCTGAAATTCCCAAACGAAGAACGTTGTTTCATAACACTCTCGGAACAATTTGTGAACATTACTTTAAATAGAACCATGACGAAACATGTAGGAAATGTTTTTCTGAAATACTAAAATTCCCACTAAGAAACATATGGTTCTCAGAACATTATTTGTTAGCTGGTATTAGTCTGACTTGGCCCTCTTAAGTCTTCATGTCTCCAATGGAGAGGCCCAGTCAGTACCACAGAGAGGTCCAGTCAGCACCACAGAGGCCCAGTCAGCACCACAGAGAGGTCCAGTCAGTATCACAGTCAGCACCACAGTCAGTATCATAATCAGTACCACAGTCAGTACCACAGTCAGTACCACAATCAGTATCATAGTCAGTATACCAGTCAGTACCACAGTCAGTACCACAGTCAGTACCACAGTCAGTATCATAGTCAGTGCCACAGTCAGTACCACAGTCAGTATTATAGTCAGTATCATAGTCAGTATCACAGAGAGGTCCAATCAGTACCACAGTCAGTACCACAGTCAGTATCATAGTCAGTACCACAGTCAGTATCATAGTCAGTACCACAGTCAGTACCACAGAGAGGTCCAGTCAGTACCACAGAGAGGTACAGTCAGTACCACAGTCAGTACCACAATCAGTACCACAGAGAGGTACCGTCAGTACCACAGTCAGTATCATAGTCAGTACTACAGTCAGTACCACAGTCAGTACCACAGTCCAGTATCACAGTCAGTGCCACAGTCAGTACCACAGTCCAGTATCACAGTCAGTATCATGGTCAGTACCACAGTCAGTACCACAGTCAGTATCACAATCAGTACCATAGAGAGGTACAGTCAGTACCCTAGTCAGTACCACAGCCAGTAACACAGTCAGTGCCACAGTCAGTGCCACAGTCAGTACCACAGAGAGGTCCAGTCAGTAACCATACAGAGAGTCGCAGTCAGTGCCACAAGCAGTACACAGAGAGGTCCAGTCAGTATCCAAATCCAGTGCTCACAGTCACAACCGACAGAGAGGTCTCCAGTCAGTACCCAGTCAGCTACCACAGGAGGTCCAGTCAGACCACAGCAAGAGTCCACAGAGCAGCGTCACATAGAGTCAGTACCTCGTCAGTACCTACAGAGAGGTCCAGTCAGTACCACAGTCAGTACGCCAGAATCCAGCAGTACTCGCAGTCACAGAGTCAGTACCAGCCAGTACCAGAGGATTCCAGTCAGTACGTCAGTCACAAGTCAGCACCACAGAGAGGGTCCAGTCAGTACCTAATCAGTACACAAGTAAGGTCCAGTCATACCAGAAGAGCAGGTCCAGTCAGTACCACAGTCTATCCACAGAGAGGTCCAGTCAGTAACCACAGAGAGGTCCAGTCAGTACCTCAGTTCAGTACGACAGAGAGGGTCCAGTCAAGTACGCATAAGGAGGTCCATCCTGTAATCACAGTCAGACCACAGAGGTCCAGTCAGTACCGCTCAGTTTCAGTACGCACAGAGAGTCCAGTCAGTACCTCAGTCAGTACCACAGAGAGGTCCATCAGTACCCAGAGAGAGGTCCAGTGCAGTATCAACAGTCAAGCACCACAGTAGGTCCAGTCAGTACCTTCAGTCAGTACACAGAGAGGTCAGTCAGTAACCCTCAGTCAGTCCTAAGTGGCTGAAGACCACTCACTGTCTTCACTCTGAATTTCCCATGACCACGACTTTGATCTAACTCTCCCAGTGGCTGGTTCATTCCACGCACCCAGAGAAACAAAGCAATGAAGATGTCTACCCTTCAAACATGAGGTGATACCAGCTCTTTTAATGCGGACAGCTTGCTGCTTGGTCCTCATTAAGACATGGGGCTGCGGTCTGAAATGGCACCTCTATTTAGTAAATGTGCACTACATAGGGAAAAGGTTGTAATATTATGACACGACATGTTTCATGTATTCAATGTACGCAATCTCGTTGCTTACATTCCCAGCAGGAACATTCCACCATTCTGCACTGATGTCCGGAGGAGTTAGAGAGAGAGGAGACGAAGAGAGAAGAAGAGAGAGAGATGAGAGAGAGAGAGAGAGAGGAGGAGAGATGAGAAGAGGGGAGAGGAAGGGTGGAGAGAGAGCGAGAGAGCCGAGAGAGCGAAAGAGACAGAGAGAGAAGAGAGAGAGATGGGAGAGAGAGAGCGAGAGAGCGAGAGAGCGAGAGACAGAGCAGTATTTTCTGCATATGTTGAGTGAAGTCCATGATATGGGGAGACATATTTGCAGTAAGCTTAATGATGAAATTAATGAATGCAAGTGAGTTCATTAGAATTATCGGTTGCATTCCAGCGGCGGGGGGGGGGGGGTGTGGGGGGGGGGTGGGGGTCCCATTATACATTAAGAGTTCCAAGTTAATGTTTCTGTGCTGCTCTTTTTGCAAAACAAGCAAATGTGGAATGGATTGGGGAAGCTTCCTCGGTTATGTTTTTCCCAAGTAGAACATACACTCTGTGAAAATTTGTGTTTGTAGTACAGTATATATCTGAATCAGGAGTTTAGGCAATTAGATATACAGTTTGAAGTCGGACGTTTTACAATTCACTTAGGTTGGAGTCATTAAAACTTGTTTTGTCACCCTCCACACATTTTTGTTAACATTAAGCTATAGTTTTTGGCTAAGTCGGTTAAGGAACTCTACTTTGTGCATGACACAAGTCATTTTCCCAAAATTTGGTTTAACGATAGATTATTTCACTTATAAATTCACTGTATCACACAATGCCAGTGGAGTCAGAAGTTTAGCATCAACTCAGTCTGACTGTGCTTGAAAAGCTTGGAAAACTTGCAGAAAAATGAAGTCAATGGCTTTAGAAGCTTCTGATTGACATCATTTGAAGTCAATTGGAGGTGTACCTGTATGTATTTATCAAGGCCTTCTTCAAACTCAGTGCCTCTTTGCTTGAATTTAGGAAAATCAAATATAACATCAGCCAAGACCTGGAAAAAAACAATGGTAGAACTCTCCAAAGTTCTGGTTCATGTCCTTGGGAGCTAATTTCCAAACACCTGAGGTACCACGTTTCATTGTACAACGTAGTACGCATGTGTTATGGGAACAAGCAGCTGTCATAGTCGCTCAGGAAGGAGAATGCGTTCTGTTCCTAGAGATGACCTGACTTAGTGGCGAAAAGTGTGAATCAATCAGAACAACAGCAAGGACCTTGTGAGCAGATGCTGGAGGAAAAAGATACAAAAGTATCATATATCCAAGTAAATACAAGTCTTATTTATCGACATAGGCCTGAAAGGCAGCGTCAGCAAAGGAAGAAGTCACTGCTTCCAAAACGCATAAGCAAAAGCAGACTGTGGTTTTGCAACCAGCACAATGGGGACAAAGAGTGATACTTTTTTTGGAGAATGTCTTTGGTCTGATGACAACAAAAAAGAACTGTTTGGGCCATAATGACGACACGTTATGTTTGGAGGAAAAGGGGGATGCTGGAAGGCGAAAGAAAACACCATCAACCTTGAAGCACGGGGGGGTGGCAGCATCATGTTGTGGAGGGTGCTTTGCTGCGAGGAGGGGACTGGTGTACTTCACCAATAGATGGCATTATGAGGAAGGGAAACATGTAGATATATTGAAGCAGCATCTCAAGCTCAAGTCAGGGAAGTTAAAGCTTTGGGTCCATAATGGACAATGAACCCGAAGCAATACTTCCAAAGCTGTGGTAAAATGGCTTGAAAGGACAACAAAGTCAAGCGTATTGGAGTAGTCCATCACACAAGCCACTTGTAGACTCTGGGCCACTCCATCCTATACGTAAACATTTGTGGAGGCAGAAACTTGAAAAAGAGCGTGATGTGAGTCACAAGGAGGGCTAAAACGCTGACTCAGTTACACCATCTCTGGTCAGGAGGATGGGCCAAAATTCAACCGCCAACGTATTGTGGGATGGTTGGTTGGAAGGCTCCGCCAGAACGTTTTGACCCAAGTTAACAATTTAAAGGAAATGCTACCAGCAAGTACTAACTGAGTGTATGTAAACTTCTGACCCACTGGGGAATGTGATGAAAGAAATAAAAAGCTGAAATAAATTAATTTCTCTCTCTACTATTTATTCTGACATTCTACACATTCTTTAAAATAAAAGTGGCTGATCCTATATGAGCCTAAACAGGAATTTTATGTCAGTGAAATTGGTGAAAACTGAGTTTAACATGTATTTGGCTAAGGGGTATGTAAAACTTAGACTATGTATGGTACAGGACAACCTTAATAAAACTCAGTCCTTTTAATGTTGAGGATACGTACTCTGGTTTCAATCATTCAAATTCCTCCAGTCCCTCCTTCTCTTCCATCCCTTCTTTCCGTCCTTCCTCCTTCCCTTCTCCTTCATTCTCTTCCCTCCTTCCTCCAACTCCATCCCCCCTTCCCTCCATCCCTCTTTCTCTCCATCCCTCCATCCCTCTTTCCTCATCCTCCATCCTCTTCCCTCCATCCTCCATCCGTCCTTATCTGCATGGAAGTATTAATCCTCCCAACCTACAACCGACTACACACACTCATAACTCTATCTAATGTACTTTCTCTGTCTTCTCTGTCTCACTCCTCGCACTCCATATTTTTTGCTCTGTCTCTTCCTCCCTCTTTCTTTCCTCCCTTCTCTCCTTCCCTTTTCCCTTCTTCCTCTCCTTCCTCCATCCCTCTTTAACCACATGGAGCATAATCCTCCCAGTGTCTACTCAACCCTACTCATACAACGACTTACACAACGACTTACACACACACACACACACACAACCACACACACACACACACACACACACACACACACACCACACACCACCACACACACACACACACAACCACACACAAACACACACACACACACACACAGCACACACAGTTTACGATTGGAAATGGCTAGTAGTTAGAGGTGGTGCGCGCCATGCCTTTCAATCGTTACGTCACTTGCTCTGAGACCTTGAAGTAGTGGTTCCCCTTGCTCTGCAAGGGCAATGGCCTTTCTGGAGCGATGGGTAACGKTGCTTCGTGGGTGACTGTTGTTGATGTGTGCAGAGGGTCCCTGGTTCGTGCCCGGGGCGAGGGGATGGACTAAGAGAGTGTATCCAAGATACACTCTCTCGCTCTCTCTCTTCCRCCTCTCTTTCTCTCTTTACCTTTGTCTCTTTCTCCCTCTTACACCCACCCTCTATTTCTCTCTACCCCTCATCCCTCTCTCTTTCTGGTTCTTTGGTGTGAGGAGAGAGGCTGTACTAGTAGTAGGGCTGTGTGTGATTTCCTACACCATAACCAATTGCTGTACATTTACAGCACAACTTTTACAGTTAGCTACTAGTTAGTTAAATTACTGTAWAGAGCAATGTATTATGGAGGCTTAATGGCACTCTGCTACACTGCTGTAAAATTATATTTACAGCAGCATACTGTGAATTATGTTGCATTGTGGGAAAATGTGGGCGGCAAAGGAATCTCTGACTCATTAACATATTTGGAGGCATGCCTTGTAAGAGGCTATATTTATTGCACCCATTAGTGAGAATACTGTACCCCACAGAATATCATATCATAATGTATTTTTTCATATTTGTCCTGTAAATTTACAGTAATTTACTGCTGGCTATAATTAACAGTAAATGAGTACCACCCCCACAGAATACAGTACCATGCTGTAATTTTTGGAGGACCAATATGCTTTTGTGGGTGATGGTATTGTTGTGGTTCATTGACAAATTGTTAGGTGTGCCTTGTAAGAGCCTATAAAAATAAAAATAATGTGTTTATAAAGCCCTTCTTACATCAGCTGATATCTCAAAGTGCTGTACAGAAACCCAGCCTAAAACCCCAAACAGCAAGCAATGCAGGTGTAGAAGTACGGTGGCTAGGAAAACCTCCCTAGAAAGGCCAGAACCTATGAAGAAACCTAGAGAGGAACCAGGCTATGAGGGGTGGCCAGTCCTCTTCTGGCTGTTCCGGGTGGAG
>NC_036860.1:66777922-66781117 GCF_002910315.2 Salvelinus sp. IW2-2015
TGGATGACTGGATGACTGGATGACTGGGTAGTTGAATGACTGGATGACTGGATGACTGGATGACTGGGTAGTTGAATGACTGGATGACTGGATGACTGGATGACTGGGTAGTTGAAAGACTGAATGACTGAATAACTGGATGACTAAGTTGTTGAATGACTGAATGACTGGATGACTGGGTAGTTGAAAGACTGAATAACTGAATGACTGGATGACTGGGTAGTTGAAAGACTGAATAACTGAATGACTGGATGACTGGGTGGTTGAAAGACTGAATAACTGAATGACTGGATGACTGGGTAGTTGAAAGACTGAATAACTGAACGACTGGATGACTGGGTAGTTGAATGACTGGATGACTGGGTAGTTGAAAGACTGAATAACTGAATGACTGGATGACTGGGTGGTTGAAAGACTGAATAACTGAACGACTGGATGACTGGGTAGTTGAATGACTGGATGACTGGGTAGTTGAATGACTGGATGACTGGGTAGTTGAATGACTGAATGACTGGACGACTGATGACTGGGTAGTTTAACGATTTGTTGTTTTTGTTTACTGCTCTCATTGTTGTTGCTTTGTGGGCAGTTTTAAAGATGGTGACCCTAGAGACTGTAGGCCGAGTACTGCTGGTATTTCCATAATAGACTACAGGTTGGCCAATTATTTTCATCATTAAGAATGGACTTCTGGACTGTGAATGAAAATGGCGTACAACATAGGTTAATTACAATCAGTACAAGATTACCAATCAATAACCAATCAATTGCTGTTAGAGAGTGTACAGATCATTAGAGATACGTTTGGATCTGGGATGCCTCTGGTCTGGCACTATCTTCAGTGTGTGTGTGTTTTTGTGTAAAGCTGCATACGTATTAAAGGGATACTTCAGGATTTTGGCAATGAAGCTCTTTATCTACTTCCCCAGAGCCAGATTCACTCGTGGATCCCAGTTTTATGTCTCTGCATGCAGTTTGAAGGAAGTTGCTAACTAGCGTTAGCGCAATCTCTAACTAGCGTTAGCGCAATGACTGGAAGTCTATGGTAACTACTAGCATGCTACTAGATACCATAGACTTCCAGGTATTGCGCTAACGCTAACTCTAACTTCCTTCATACAGTACTGGATGCAGAGAAATAAAAATGGTATCCATGAGTTCATCTGATTCTGGGGAAGTAGATAAATGGCTTTATTGCCAAAATCTCAATGTATCCCTTTAACCAACTCCTTCCCATCCTGTGGCAGCAGTGGAAACCACCAGGTCTATTAATGTCTCCTGTTAGTTAAGTCTTTGTACGTCATAGGGTGAATGGCACTACAGCTCTCCCTTAAGCCTAATTTAATTGAGTTAGTTAGTGACCACTCCGTATAATCCTGTTACTGTTTGTGTTGGATCGCGTTTAGTTCCAAGACCAGTAAGAAATCACATTATCAATAGGAATCCATACATTCTCTATTATAGATGCAGTGGGTGATCTACATATAGATCTGTGTAGAGGAAGGTAAAAGGCAGTTACAGTAGGAACTCAGCGATAGCAACACGTCGGTAATGGAGGTCTTTCAAAAACTCATTTTTTAGAAATCACACCACTAGGAAATGAATAGATTCTCTTGATGCAGTAGTCCGTACCTAATCTACTGTTGATGTAAAATAAACAAAGATGTGTCTTAAGTGGCACAATTAAATAATGCCAAGAGTGTGCAAAGCTGTCAACAAGGCAAAGGGTGGCTACTTTGAAGAATCTCAAATATAAAATGTATTTTGATTTGTTTAACACTTTTATTTGGTTACTAACATGATTCCATATGTGTTTTTTTCATAGTGTTGATGTCTTCACTATTATTCTACTATGTCGAGAATAGTACAAATATAGAAAAACCATTCAATGAGTAGGTGTTCTACAACTTTTGACCGGTAGTTTATAGCCGGCCAAACCAGACAGGATCTGGCCAGAGCGCCAACCAGACAGGATCTGCCAGAGCCGCCACCAGACAGGATCTGCCAGAGCCGCCAACCAGACAGGATCTGCCAGAGCCGCGCAGCCGCAGACAGGATCTGCCAGAGCCGCCAGCCAGACAGGATCTGCCAGAAGCCGCTCAGCCAGACAGATCGTGCCAGAGCCGTCAGCGAGCCATGAGCTGCCAGAAGCCGTCAGAGGAGCCATGAGCAGCCAGAGCCGTCAGAGAGCCATGAGCACAGCAGAAGACTCGTAGCAGAGCCATTGAGCAGTCAGAGCCACGTCAGCCTGCCATGACGTCGAGAGCCGTCAGCTCCTATGCTATGAGCGTCGAGAGCCGCTCTAGCCTCGCCATGAGCCGAGAGCGCGAAAGACACGATTAGCCGAGTTCAGTCAGGATCTGCATGAGCAATATCAGCCGGGACCTGCCCCTTGTCCCGGTGCTGCCCCTTGTCCCCGGTGCTGCCCTTTGTGCCCGGTGCTGGTCCTTATCCTGGGGCTGCCCCTTGTCCCGGTGGCTGCCCATTGTCCCGGTGCTGCCTTTTCCCGGTGCTGCCGCCTTTTCCCGGGCTGGCCGTTTATATGTGGGGTGTTAGTTTTTAGGGTGGTCATTGGGAGGGGAAGACACGAAGCGGGGGATGTGACCTATGATAGGTGTTGGGGACAGTCGTCAGAGCCGGAGCCACCACCGTGGGTCAATGCCCACCAGACCCTCCCCTGACTTTGGTGGCTGGTGCGCCGCGCGTTCGCACCGTTGAGGTTGGGGGTTCTGTTAACGGTCCTGACCTGTGTTTTAATGTTGTGTTTTGTTATGTGTTTTATGGTCAGGTGCTGTGTTTTGGGTGGCAGTCTATGTTTCTGTTTCTATGTTGGTTTTTGGTTGCCTGGTATGGCTCTTAATTAGAGGCAGGTGTTTTGTTGTTCTCCTCTAATTAGATAGTCATATTTAGGTAGGGTGTTCTCACTGTTTGTTTTGTGGTGATTGTCTTCCGTGTCTGTGTAAGTGTTTGCACCATTCGGAACTGTTAAGCGGTTGGTGTAGTCTATTTGTCTATTCGTGCGTTCTTGTTGTTTTATGTAAGTTTCGTCTCGTATAGGTCTGTCTACACTTGTTTTTCGTTAGTTTAGTTAAGTTCGTGTTTTCGTTAAATAAATATGTGTTCAAACTTCGCTGCGCCTGATGGTTCCCTCACTACTCCTTCCTTTTCGAGTGAAGAGGAGGAGACCAGCCGTTC
>NC_036860.1:66786058-66825632 GCF_002910315.2 Salvelinus sp. IW2-2015
AGTAGGTGTTCTACAACTTTTGACCGGTAGTTTATAGTGCACTACTTTTGATTCAGGGCCTGGTCAAAAGTAGTGCACTATATTAGTAATAGAGTGCTATTTGGGACAGATATTATGTCCTGTAAACAAGGGAGTATTTTCAGAGCTACATTCAGTATAATGGTTATTACCTCAGTCTCTATGGCTTTCTCCTTAGCCATTGGCAAATGTAATTATTCTGCTTGCTCATATAGTATGGTGTGTGTTCTGCTAGGGACGAGGGTCCTCGGCCTTGTGTGTGTGTTCTGCCTTGTATTTATGGAACACCATTGTAAGCAATCTAATTATGCAAAATTATGTTTTGGCCATATGTGAAACAAAGGGAAGGATTTTTTGAGGTGTTAATTTTCTGATTATCATAGCCCATTGAAAAGCCTAAATATGGCTTTATAGGAACAAGGGGAAAGTGTCTTTTGAAGGGACATTGTCATCAACATATTTTTTTTCCAGAGAAATGACAGTTATTTGGTATTGATTTGAATCAGGGTTGAATCGGCACCTGAATTAGAGATGATCAAACAGCTGACACAACCATTAAACATCCTGTTCCCTCCGTTAATGTTTTACATCTGGTCGTTTTGCTGCTATAATTAGCGTTAGTGGATGGGCCTCTGTGTCTCTTTCTCGCAGGTTGGCATTTGTTGTCATGAATCTTYCCCTGGAGGCAGCTCTACAGAGTGGTCACTAGCTAACACAGCCACAATGTCATAAAATCAGATGTTTTAACCTAACACTAACCTTCATCACACTGTTAACCATAATGCTGAACCTTAAATTAAAACCAAAAAGCTAATTTTTGTTGTAATTAATTTTTACGATATAGGCCATTTTGACTTTGCAGCTGGCCCATCTAACGGAAACTGCTCAATTCTGCCTCAAGGGCAAGACTCATGACAATAAACATCTCTCTCCTGCTCTTTCCTGTCTCTCTCACACTCTCTTCCTGTCTCTATCTTTCTGCCTATAATTTGCTCATTTTCTTTAGATTTAGCAAATCTGATCTTTAATTGGGAAAATCAAAACATGCATTTCTCCRTGTTAGGGATAATACATAAAAACATGAAACAAGCTGAATGAATGCAGCTCTGTGCAATGGTTTTACATTTGTATTTAACTTGGCAAGTCAGTTAAGAACAAATTATTATTTACAATGACGGCCTACCACAGCCAACACTGGGCCAATTGTGCGCGACCTATGGCACTCCCAATCACAGCCTGATGTGATGCAGCCTGTATTCAAACCAGGGACCGCAGTGACACCTCTTGCACTGYGATGCAGTGCCTTCGACCGCTGCGCCGCTCAGGAGCCCAATGATACTGCATTACCATCAGTATGACGRGTGGTTGGTCTAGAAACATGTTGAGAAACAGTAATGTTATTTTGCCTCAGCAAAATAGATCCAGCAGAGTAGACCTTTAAGCAGGTTAACATTCACAAGGCCGCGGGGCCAGACAGATTACCAGGACGCATACTCAGAGCATGCGCTGACCAGCTGGCAAGTCTTCACTGACATTTTCAACCTCTCCCTGACCCAGTCTGTAATACCTACATAATTCAAGCAGATCACCATAGTCCCTGTGCCTAAGAACGTCAAGGTAACCTGTCTAAATGACTATCGCCTCGTAGCACTCATATCTGTCGACATTAAAATTCAACACCATAGTGTCCTCCAAGCTCACCACTAAGCTCAGGACACTGGGACGGGCTGCCCCCAGGTGGTGAGAGTAGACAATAACACAAACGCCATGCTGACCATCAACACGGGGGCCACACAGGGGTGCGTGCTTAGTCCACTCCTGTACTCCCTGATCACGCACGACTGCGTGGCCTCACACGACTCCAACACCATCATTAAGTTTGCTGACGACARGACTGTGGTAAAGTCCTAGTGGCCGTGGACTTTAATGCATGAAAACTTAAATCCCTTTTACCAAATGTGCAACCAGTGGAACAAAAACTCTAGACCACCTTAATTCCACACAAAAAGACGCCTTCAAAGCTTTCCCTCACCCTCCTTTTGGCACATCTGACCCTAATTATATCCTCCTGATTCCTGCTTACAAGCAAAACCTAAAGCAGGAAGTACCAGTGKCTCACTCAATACGGAAGTGGTCAATGACGCGGATGCTAAGCTATAGGACTGTTTTGCTAACACAGACTGAAATAAGACAACGCAGAAGTGGCTTCGGGACAAGTCTCTGAATGTCCTTGAGCGGCCCAGCCAGAGCCCGGACTTGAACCCGATCGAACATCTCTGGAGAGACCTGAAATAGATGTGCAGCGACGCTCCCAATCCAACCTGACAGCTTGAGAGGATCTGCAGCAAAGTGATCATGCAGTTTGTATGAGGCTGCTATTAAAGTGAACTGTGTTTGCGGATGATATGGGGTGTATTCATTCCGTTGATTCTGTTGAAAAAAACGTTTCTTAAACGGAAGCAAATGGAACGAAACGGGGATAAACATACCTCAATTTCTCCCCACAAAAAAAAATCAAATACAAACAAGAAATCCATTACATCCTCTTCTAACATTGACTCTGTTTGTTAATTAATGCATCATTCTTAGTAAAAAATGTGTGCACAAGTTCTACAACATTGTTTCCATCGATTGTTGACTTGCATTTAATTAAGTCTTCGGCTCCAAATGAAGGTGATGTCTCATTAGCTAAAACAGCTGTGATTAGAACAGGAATAGAGAGAGGGTCCTGGATGTTTTTGTGTTGGAGAGACTTGGTCAGAGGTGTTTTTGTAGGGTTGGCGGGGGTGGGGGGGGTTAAAGAAAGACAGAGAGAGGAAGATGATGGTGGAGAGGGAAGAGTGGGAATAAGACTGCATTTCTTTAATCAAGGCCTGTGGTAATTAGTTAAATCATATGGTGTATAGTGGTGCCTGCCACTGCCTGGCTACAAAGATGGTCCACTGGGGTCTCTCTCTAAACAGCAAAACATTAAACACTGATCTTCCATCCAACAGCAGCAGCAAGGGACTGGCTACTTGTATGGAGTGATGTTAGGCAGTGGTTTCAGGCAGTATGTAAGTACTTCGTAGACTGACTCCCCTCAAAAGTGATGCTTCCAATGTTCCCCAGCAGACAGTAGCCATACAGTAGTAGGGGTCTGGACGTCGTAGTAAGGGTCGTAGTCAGGGTCGTAGTCAGGGTCGTTGTAAGGGTCTTGGTCAGGGTCGTGGTCAGGGTCGTGGTAAGGGTCGTGGTAAGGGTCGTGGTCAGGGTCGTGGTCAGGGTCGTAGTCAGGGTAGTTGTAAGGGTCTTGGTCAGGGTCGTAGTCAGGGTCGTAGTAAGGGTCTTTGGTTCAGCGGTGTGGGTCAGGGTCGTGGTCAGGGTAGTAGTCAGGGGTCGTAGTAAGGGTAGTAGTCAGGGTCGTAGTAAGGGTCGTAGTCAGGGTCGTAGTGAGGTCGTGGTAGGGTGTAGTCAGGGTCGTAGTCAGGGTCGTAGTGAGGATTGTAGTCAGGGTCGTAGTGAGGGTCATGGTCAGGGTAGTAGTCAGGGTCGTAGTCAGGTCGTAGGTCAGGGTTGTAGTGAGGGTCGTAGTCAGGGTCGTAGTGAGGGTCATGGTCAGGGTAGTAGTCAGGGTCGTAGTCAGGGTCGTAGTTGAAGGGTCGTAGTGAGGGTCATAGTCAGGGTCGTAGTGAGGGTCGTGGTCAGGGTAGTAGTCAGGGTCGTGGTCAGGGTAGTAGTCAGGGTCGTAGTCAGGGTCGTAGTCAGGGTCGTATTGAGTTTTGTAGTATAGTATCTTTTCCTCAATAAAGAACTTATCAACAAAGTCAGTGCTAGTAGGAAAAAACAAGTGGCAGGTGTTTTGGGGGGGCGGGGACATTTAGGCTGGGGTTGCACAACGCAACTTTCACACAATTTGAGTTGCAGTTGCAGGTTGCAAGTGACATCATTTCAAGCAACTTTGCTGATACATGAAATAACTCAAATGCAACTGAAATTGCATGCAACAACCAATCAAATTGAAGCTGCTTAAGTTATATCATTCCATATGTTTTGAGAATTCTAAACTCACCTAAAGTCATCTGCTTTATTACGTCTTGATTTCACAAATAACTTGTTTATCCAACCGTTTGGTTATTGTATGACACAGCTCCCYTTTGACAAATGTCTCTTCTGTCRAGCTTCATCTCGGGACACCRGCATCACTGGCAGCTGRGTTGACATGACAACTGGGCCGGAATTCCGAACAATTGAAAGCTTCAAGTGATAAAAGCATTCATTTTGATTGGCTGTTGCTTGCAAKTCATTTTTATTTTTTTGCAACTGGATTCAGCCAAGTGGCAGATTAGTTTCTTATTAGTTGCTGCTGGTCTTACATGAAGAAATCAAGCATCAAATCAGTTGCAAGCATCCAAAGTTGCATGAAAGTTTCTTGGTGTAACGCCAGCCTTAAGATACTCTTTGAAGTGATAGATGTTTTCAGAAGATGGGCCGGGACTCTGCTGTCCTAGCATCAGAGGGAAGCTGGTTCCACCATTGYCATGCCAGGACACAGCAGAGATTTGACTGTGCTGAGCGGGAGCTGACCTCCCGTAGAGGAGGGACGGCCAAGAGAACAGAGGAGACAGAACAGAGTGCTCGGGTTGGAATGTAGGGTTTGTGCATAGGTCTTGGAGCAGGCAGGTATTTTCTGGGCGGAAGGGCAGCTTCTACTTGTCCAGGTTGAGCATGAGGTGGTGGGCCGACATTCAAGCTTAGTTATCTGCCAGGCACGCAGAGATGCGTGTTGCCACCTGGGTGTCAGAAGGAGGGTATGAGATTTGTGGTTGAGTGCCATCCGCATAGCATTGATAAGAGAGACCATAAGAGGGTATATTGGAGCAGAGTGACTTTGTGTATAGAGAAAAGAGGAGAGGGTCTAGAACTGCGCCCTGGGGGACACCAGTAGTGAGAGATCCTCTCCACAGCCACATGGTAGGAGCGGCCTGCCAGGTAGGATGCAATACAGGCGTGTGCAGATCCTGAGACGTCCAACCCTGAGAGGGTGGAGAGGAGGATCTGATGGTTCACGGTGTTGAAGACAGCAGATAGATCTAGGAGGATGAGAACAGAGGAGAGAGAGTCAGCTTTGGCAGAGCGGAGAGCCTCCGTGACACAGAGAGTAGTCTCAGTTTAGTGACTCATCATGAAGCCTGAGGGTCAAGAAGATAATTCTGAGAGAGATAACAAGAGAYTTGGTCAGAGACAGCACGCTCAAGTCTTTTGGAAAGAAKAGAWAGAWGGGATACCGGTCTGTAGTGTTTGACATCAGAGGGGTCGAGGGTTAGTTTCTTGCGACTTTGGCCATTTTGAAGTCAGAGGCGACGCAGCCAGAGGTCAGGGYTGAGTTGATGAGGGAAGTGAGGAATGGGAGAAGGTCTCCAGAGATGGWCTGAAGGAGGGAGGAGGGGATGGGGTCGAGTGGTCACGTTGTCAGGCTGCTGGACATCACTACTCGCAGGATTTCATCTGGAGAGAGAGAGGGGAGAAAGAGGTCAAGGCTTAGGGTAGTTCTGTGTGAGTTGAGACCAGTGGACTCAGTAGGCTGAGTGAATGAGGAGAGGATGTCATCAAACCTTTTTTTTCAAAGTGATTGTACAAAGTCGTCTGCAGAGAGAGTGGAGGGAGGTGGTGGAGGTGGATGATTAAGCATTATGTCATTATAGCTGTTTTCAATCTTTGTTTTCAATTCAGCAGTGAAGCGCCTTAAATAATGATGCTTCCAATATTCCTATTTAGACAGTTGTGTGCCTATGTGTGCACTGGCAGAATMTTGTACATACTGCATAAACATGAACAAACGTTTGATTGAATCTGAGTCRTCAGATTCTCGCTGTACACAGATTTCCTCCCAACTGCACTCCGCAACAGGAACGAAGCTCATTCACAGCCGTGTCCAAATTAAAGATGCATAAAAGGGCATTTTAAATTGTGTGTAGGCTGCGTGCATCATAATGAGTATGTCCTTTGCATACCCTCCATTTATTTAGCTAAATGAATGAGGTTTACACAGTACTGTATGTGGTATATTTTCTCATTGCTGTTTTCTTTGGGGTTCACTGTATAAATTTACAGCTATACTATGCCATTCACTACCAGGTGGTTAGCAATTTGGTTGACGAATGTTGACACGTTAATATAAGCTTGGCAGGTTATAGATCCTTTTGGATTTTAGCCAGCTCCTCTGTTGTGGTTGCTGGATTTTAGCCAGCTCCTCTGTTGTGGTTGCTGGATTTTAGCCAGCTCCTCTGTTGTGGTTGCTGGATTTTAGCCAGCCTTCCTCTGTTGTTGGTTGCTGGATTTTAGCCAGCTCCTCTGTTGTGGTTGCTGGATTTTAGCCAGCTCCTCTGTTGTGGGTTGCTGGATTTTAGCCAGCTCCTCTGTTGTGGTTGCTGGATTTTAGCCAGCTCCTCTGTTGTGGTTGCTGGATTTAGCCAGCTCCTCTGTTGTGGTTGCTGGATTTTAGCCAGCTCCTCTGTTGTGGTTGCTGGATTTTAGCCAGCTCCTCTGTTGTGGTTGCTGGATTTTAGCCAGCTCCTCTGTTGTGGTTGCTGGATTTTAGCCAGCTCCTCTGTTGTGGTTGCTGGATTTTAGCCAGCTCCTCTGTTGTGGTTGCTGGATTTTAGTCAGCTCCTCTGTTGTGGTTGCTGGATTTTAGCCAGCTCCTCTGTTGTGGTTGCTGGATTTTAGCCAGCTCCTCTGTTGTGGTTGCTGGATTTTAGCCAGCTCCTCTGTTGTGGTTGCTGGATTTTAGCCAGCTCCTCTGTTGTGGTTGCTGGATTTTAGCCAGCTCCTCTGTTGTGGTTGCTGGATTTTAGCCAGCTCCTCTGTTTGTGGTTCTGGATTTTAGCCAGCTCCTCTGTTGTGGTTGCTGGATTTTAGCCGCTCCTCTGTTGTGGTTGCTGGATTTTAGACAGCTCCTCTGTTGTGGTTGCTGGATTTTAGCCAGCTCCTCTGTTGTGGTTGCTGGATTTTAGCCAGCTCCTCTGTTGTGGTTGCTGGATTTTAGCCAGCTCCTCTGTTGTGGTTGCTGGATTTTAGCCAGCTCCTCTGTTGTGGTTGCTGGATTTTAGCCAGCTCCTCTGTTGTGGTTGCTGGATTTTAGCCAGCTCCTCTGTTGTGTTGCTGGATTTTAGCCAGCTCCTCTGTTGTGGTTGCTGGATTTTAGCCAGCTCCTCTGTTGTGGTTGCGGATTTTACCAGCTCCTCTGTTTGTGGTTGCTGGATTTTAGCCAGCTCCTCGTTGGGTTGCTGGATTTTAGCCAGCTCCTCTGTTGTGGTTGCTGGATTTTAGCCAGCTCCTCTGTTGTGGTTGCTGGATTTTTTAGCCAGCTCCTCTGTTGTGGTTGCTGGATTTTAGCCAGCTCCTCTGTTGTGGTTGCTGGATTTTAGCCAGCTCCTCTGTTGTGGTTGCTGTCATACCAAAACACAATCCCTCTGTAATCAGTAGTAGTAACACAACAGGTTTAACGACGTTGATGGCAGCTTGTTGAATCAATGTATTGGCGGTTTCCAAATTCGTCATGAACGCCTGTAATTCTGGAGTTTGCATTGAATAAGTACCATGATACATTTTAACATGAGAAGCCTATGATCATTCCCCTGGTGTGGGTTTGAACCCATGACCTTGGCGTTGCCAGAGCCACGCTCATTCACATCACACAACATTGTATAAGTCCCGAATGGTACCCCCTTCACAGTAGAGAGCATTTCTTCTGACCAAAGTGGGGGCGGCAAGTAGCCTAGTGGTTAGAGTGGTTAGAGCCAGTAACCGAAATGTTGCTGGATCGAATCCCCGAGCTGACAAGATAGAAATGTGTCGTTCTGCCCCTTGAACAAGGCAGTTAACCCGCTGTTCCTAGGTAGGCTGTTATTATAAATAAGAATTTGTTCTTAACTGACTTAAAAATAATTAATTAAATAAAGTGTTACAGCACTAAATAGGAATAGGAGGCCTTTTCAGTCACGCAAAACTGTGTTTTTTGTCATGCATTTGATGTGATGTCATGGCCTTCATTTGATGTTGAGTCATGGCCTTCATTTTGATGTGTGATGTCATGGCCTTCATTTGATGTGATGTCATGCCTTCATCATTGATGTGATGTCATTAGCCTTCATTGATGTGATGTCATGGCCTTTCATTTGATGTGATGTCATGGCCTTCATTTGAAGTTTTGATGTCATGGCCTTCATTTGATGTGATGTCATGGCCTTCATTTGATGTGATGTCATGGCCTTCATTTGATGTGATGTCATGGCCTTCCAGATCCTCTGTCATGTGTTCACCATGATGCCAAATGGCAAGGCAGAAAACAGATATATTAGTGGACTCAGTACCACAGTGATCGCTGTGAGGACTGAACCCATGACCTTGGTGTTACCAGCCAGTACACCACTCTTTCAAGACCTGCTACTGGTGTGTATTAGCTGTAAAAGCTGATCCTGTTTGACCTTATCACATGATCTGATCCCCTCTTTGCCGTGACAGAGAGAGTTAGACTCCCGTGTATTAAGGGATAAATACAAGCTTAATGTATTTCTTAATTCTAAGCCTATGGTGTGTGGGTGAGTGTCAGCCAGTTTACTGTCCTGTACTTTATAGCATCAAGATACAAGACACTTTATTGCCACGCAAACCAAGGTTGGTGGTATTCGTTTACGGTACAGCATGGTAACTCTGAAGTGCAACGAATACACATAGATATCCCAGCCTCCCCTCATACAGCAGACATTGAAATGTGTACATTCACAAATGTCTCAAGCAGCTAGAATATTCATACATATAAATATCAACAATCCATAAAGTCCATAAGTCCAAAAGGTTCAGGGTCCCAGGGAAGCCGGTATGGCTTAACTGAGCTGATATAGAACATCATTCTGAAAATGTGTTCAGACCCMTTCAATGGTTTTTATCTTACATAAGTAAAGAAATATACTGTTATGTTCTACAAACATAATACAGGCCATAACGGGCCCCATCCGAACCCAGCTGAACCCAGCCTCCCTCTGTCCCTAAATCCTTCCTTGCCCCCGTCCCTCTCATACTGTGCATCCATCCCTTCCGTACCAAGGACAAGGCAGAACATGCTGGGAAGCATAACAGAGGAGAGAGGAAGAGAGAGAAGAGGAAGAAGTCAACTCTTCCATTGGGAGATACAGTGGCAGTACAAGAGAAGGCTAAAATTAGCCAGCTGAGCTCAGCGGATGGCTGCTCGTCTCACAGTCCCAGTGCTCTGTTCCCTCCCTCCCTAACTTCCACTGCGTTCTCTTTCTTTCTCCTGTTAGCGTTACTGTCTCTGTCACTGTGTATTTGATTGAGCGAGAGAGAGAGACAGAGACAGAGAGAGACTCAGAGAGAGAGAGAGAGGTAGCGACAGACAGAGAGAGAGAGAGACAGAGAGAGAGACAGAGACAGACACAGAATGGGGGAAAGCAGGAAACAGCAGCTTTGTTACATTTGCATTGCTAATACCCTGCGTGGCAGAAATAGAGAGGTTTTGACAGCCTGTCTACAACATCCTGGTCAACGACACATTGAAAACACAACAAAGAGACCTACAAAGGGAAGGAGAGAGAGAGAGGGGAGAGAGAGAGAGAGAGAGATATTTACTGTTCACTTGTTATTGTTTATTTCACTTTTGTTTATTCATTTCACTTGCATTTGCAATGTAAACATGTTTCCCATGCCAATAAAGCCCCTTGAATTGAATTTGAGAGAGCGAGAGCGAGAGCGACGAGAGCAGAGAGATGAGAGAGAGAGAGGAAGGGGGGCGCGGGGGGGGGGCGCGGGGGGGGGACGTCGCGTACTACTCCATTGCGCTTCTAGCTCTTCATATTGGCTCCTAATGTGATAGTGTTCGGGTGGGGCGGCTTAGGGGGCGGGGGGTGGGGGGGGGGGGGGGGGGGCGAGGGGGCGGGGGTGGAGGGACCGGAGGGGGGGAGGGCGGGGGGGGTTCTGGGGCCGGGCAGGGGGGGGGGGGGGGCGGGGGGACGGTGGGGGGGGCGGGGCGAGGGCGGGGGGGGGGCGGGGGGGGGGCGGGTGCGCAGAGAGAGAGAGAGAAGAGAGAGAGAGAGAGAGAGAGAGAGAGAGAGAGAGAGAGCAGAGAGAAGAGAAGAGAGAGAAGAGAAGAGAGGAGAGACGCAGCGAAGAGAGAGAGAGAGAGAGAGAAACAGAGAAGAGAGACAGAGGGAGAGAGAGAGACGAGGACAGAGAGCCAGAGAGAGAGAGAGAGAGAGAGATAGACTGCAGAGAGCAGGACGACGGACGAGAGGAGAGAGAGGAAGAGAAAGCAGAGAGAGAGAGAGAGCAGAGACAGCAGAGAGAGAGAGGAGAGAGAGAGAGAGAGAGAGAGAGAGAGAGAGACAGAGAGGAGAGAGAGAGAGAGGAGGCGTGCGGGCGTGAGGATATCGGAGATGAAGCAGCCGCATGAGATCAGAGCATGGCCTGAGAACGAGAAGATCGACGAGAGAGAGTAGAAATCCCAGCATGAGATGAGACTGAGAGATGAGAGAGAGAGAGAGAGAGGAGAAGAGAGAGAGAGAGAGAAGAGAGAGAGAGAGAGAGAGAGAGAAGAAGAAGCTCATAGCTGTTTATTAACACAATCACTCCAGGTTACATTACTCCCCAGGATAGCATGGCTCAGAGCTGAACTGAGCTGAACCTACGACAAACACACACACACACAAACACACGCCACGCACACACACAGGTTGGTGTGAATGCACTAAGTTATATGTGGAAGAGAAGTTGTTAGGTCGATTTTATAGGAAAAGCTGTCAAGACGTTGTCATCAATCAATTCAATATGAAGTATGGATCTGAATGAGTTAGTGTTATAATTCATAAATCAGTTATGAACAATGTATTATATACTTCAATCTGATAATAATGTCACGTTTGCAACTATCGGTTAGAATAGTGTAGATTAGACTTGAAAATGCATAAACATAATTCTGATTGATTGGTACAAAGGATGCATGAGACACCAAAACACATCTGGAACCAGGGTGATACATGTTATGAGCAAACAATATCTAAATATTGTGAACATTTTTTAAAATCTATTTCATAGAATAGATTATGTTGCCAATCCTGACGTTTGTTACAATAGAGACGATACAGTCCTCCTGTCCCACATAGATTTGGATAGCTAGCTACACCCTCCCACTAATCCTAATTAACACGGTTATCTCACATTCCTCTGCCTGGAACCAACTAGAACACTGCAGGGACGTCCCTGGTGCTGCACATTACACATCATCGTCGTGACACAGACAGGCTGACAGAGCTCTCCTACAAAGACAGACAGACAGACAGACAGACAGACAGACAGACAGACAGACAGACAGACAGACAGACAGACAGACAGACAGACAGACAGAACAGACAGATCTAAAGCTCCCATCTCCTTCCATATAACTCTAATCCTGATAGTAGTAGCTACCAACTAAATATACGCCGTAAACAAACCCCGGCTAATGGCATAGACCCATACACTAGTCATCGAGTCTCCCCCCACCCTCCCTAATGGCTCTAATCTGACTTAGTCTTAGTGCCGCTTGCTCAAGCCCACCTCGGGTAACTTGTCTCTCATTCTCCTTTCATTGGCCCTCTAATCTGATACTCCGCCGTCAGGTCCCGCAGCCAGCACCCACAACCAAGGTACGGGCCGTTGGTACAAACATGTCTTCTAGCCGATCTCTCGCTTTATAACTCTAACTCTCAGAGTGGTTCTAAGATTCCCATATATAGACGAGTACAGACAGAACAGACAGACAGACAGAACAGATCAGACAACAGACAGTACAGACAGACAGAACCTACAGACAGGAAGACAGGACAGACCAAAGTCTGCACGCGCCAAGACTATGCACACGCACCATAAGGTTGCTGCCCCCAACGACAGACAGACAGACAGTGCGTCTGTGCCCAATATCTATATCTATACATATAAGACAGACTCTATGTGGTCTCCGCAAAGACAGACATGCAGGCAGAAAGGTCTGTTCTCAGGCTACACACAGACAGTCTCAGGCTAAACACAACAAAGTCGGTGGATGAGAGATATAAAATGGATGTGGGATGTACAGTTGAAGTCGGAAGTTTACATACACCTTAACCAAATACATTTAAACTCAGTTTTTCACAATTCCTGACATTTAATCCTAGTAAAAATTCCCTGTCTTAGGTCAGTTAGGATCACCACTTTACTTTAAGAATGTGAAATGTCAAAACAATAGTAGAGAGAATGATTGATTTCAGCTTTTATTTCTTTCATCACATTCCCAGTGGGTCAGAAGTTTACATACACTCAATCAGAATTTGGTAGCATTGCCTTTAAATTGTTTAACTTGGGTCAAACGTTTTGGATAGCCTTCCACAAGCTTCCCACAATAAGAAGTCTGAATTTTGGCCCATTCCTCCTGACAGAGCTGACTGACTGACCTTCATGTCTGAAAGTAATGATGGACTGTTGTTTCTCTTTGCTTATTTGAGCTGTTCTTGCAATAATATGGACTTAGTATTTTACCAAATAGGGCTATCTTCTGTATACCTTGTCACCTTGTCACAACACAACTGATTGGCTCAAACGCATTAAGAAGGAAAGAAATTCCTCAAATTAACTTTTAACAAGGCACATCTGTTAATTGAAATGCATTCCAAGTGACTACCTCTTGAAGCTGGTTGAGAGAATGCCAAGAGTGTGAAAAGCTGTCATCAATGCAAATGGTGGCTACTTTGAAGAATCTAAAATATGAAATATATTTTGATTTGTTTAACACTTTTTGATTACTACACGATTCCATGTGTGTTATTTCATAGTTTTGATGTCTTCACTATTATTCTACAATGCAGAAAATAGTAAAAAATTAAGAAAACCCCTTTTGACTGGTACTGTATGTACACTGAACAAAAATATAAACACAACATGTAAAGTGTTGGTCCCATGTTTCATGTGCTAAAATAAAAGATTCCAGAATTTTTCCCTCATATTATGTGCACAAATTTGTTTACATCCCTGTTAGTGAGTATTTCTCCTTTCCCAAGATAATCCATCCACCGGACAGGTATGGCATATCAATAAGATGATTAAACAGCATGCTCTTTACACAGGTGCACCTTGTGCTGGGGAGAATAGAAGGCCACTCTAAAATGTGCAGTTTTGTCACACAACACAATGCCAACGATGTCTCAAGTTTTGAGGGAGAGTGCAATTGGCATGCTGCCTGCAGGAATGCCCACCAGAGCTATTTCTAGAGAATTTTATGTTAATTTCTCTACCATAAGCCACCTCCAACGTTGTTTTAGAGAATTTATGCAGCACGTCCAACCAGCCTCACAACCGCAGACCACGTGAAAGGGTCTGGACACATTTTCAGAATAGTGTCCAGCAAATGTCTGCACGTGTCTGCACGTGTCCACACACAGAGAGACATTTAGGATAAATGGATGTGAGGGTGTATACATATTATTTTGCAAATGTAACATAACCGTAAAGCCTGTGACTATTAAAAGGGTTTGAAACACATTATCATAAGGGTGTCCAGCAAAGCCTGTACATGTCTGAATACCGGGGTATTATACACTACATGACCTTTGCATTAGACACTTGCTCGTCGAACATGTCATTCCATAATCACGGACATTAATATGGAGTTGGTCTCCCCTTTGCTGCTATAACACCCTCCACTCTTCTGGGAAGGCTTTCTACTAGATGTTGGAACATTGCTACAGGGACTTGCGTCCAATGGCGGCGAGCTTTACACCACTCCAGCTGACTTTTGGCAATGTGCATGGTGATCTTAGGCTTTTTCACGGAGCTCCCGACGAACAGTTCTTGTTGCTTCCAGAGGCAGTTTGAAACTCGGTAGTGAGTGTTGCAACCGAGGACAGACGATTTTTACGCGCTACGCGCTTAAGCACTCGGCGGTCCTGTTCTGTGAGCTTGTTTGGCCTACCACTTCGCGGCTGAGCCGTTGTTGCTCCTAGATGTATCCATTTCACATTAACAGCACTTACAGTTGACCGGGGCAGCTTTAGCAGGGAAGAAATTTGACGAAATGACTTGTTGGAAAGGCGGCATCCTATGACGATGCCATATTGAAAGTCACTGGGCTCTTCAGTAAGGCCATTCTACTATGGAGATTGCATGGCTCTGTTTTTGATTTGATATACCTGTCAGGAACGGGTGTGAAATATCCGAATCCACTTATTATAGGGGTGTCCACATACTTTTGTATATAGTGTATGGTTGTCTGTCATGTAGAATAGGGAATCATGTCAGCTCTATTCATCACATTTCTATCTGCCACGTTTGGAACATTTTACTGTGATCAGGTGTCTGATTGGTACAGGGCTCACCACACCGTCTGATTGGCACATGTCCCGAGTGGATGTCCAATCACACCACAGAAACGGGCGTGATGAGGAAATGTTTGTGACAGCTTCTTGGAAGGTTAATGAGAGGGTTATTGGCAGAAGGGTACGTCTGGCCTTCTGTGTGTGTGTGTGTGTGTATGTGTGTGTGTGTGTGTGTGTGTGTGTGTGTGTAAAGTCAATGGAAGGGCTATTGGCAGTAGATCACCAGTAAGTCTTGGCTTCTCTATTGCATTAAAATGCATCCACCGGCTGTTCATTACATTATGTAGTCATCATGAAGTCACTTACACACAGCTCTGACACACACACTTACCCCACCAGATGCCACCAGGGGTCTTTTCACAGTCCCCAAATCCAGAACAAATTCAAGAAAGCGTACAGTATTATATAGAGCCCTTATTGCATGGAACTTCCTTCCGTCTCATATTGCTCAAATAAACAGCAAACCTAGTGGTTAGAGCGTTGGGCCACTAACCGAAAGGTTGCTGGATCGAATCCCCGAGCTGACAAGGTCTAAATCTGTCGTGTAGCTCCAGAGCAAGGCAGTTAACCCATTGTTCCCCGGGCGCCGAAGACATGGATGTCGATTAAGGCAGCCCTCCGCACCTCTCTGATTCAGAGGGGTTGGGTTAAATGCGGAAGACACATTTCAGTTGAAGGCATTCAGTTGAACAACTGACTAGGTTTTCACCTCTCTCAAACCTGGTTTCAACACCTCACGACACAACGCTGACCTAAATAGTTTGTGTGTATGTATTTATATATTTTTTAATTGATGTCCTGTCCTTGAGATGTTCTTGTCTATTAATGTTCTGTATTATGTCATGTTTCATGTTTTGTGTGGACCACAGGAAGAGTAGCTGCTGTTTTACCAACAGCTAATGGGGATCCTAATAAAATAGCAAATATCTTGAGGTCATCATGTAGTCACCATGTAGTCATCAAGTAGTCATCATGTAGTCGCCATGTAGTCGCCATGTAGCCATCATGTAGTCACCATGTAGTCATCAAGTAGTCATCATGTAGTCGCCATGTAGTCGCCATATAGTCACCATGTAGCCATCATGTAGTCACCATGTAGTCATCATGTGGTCACCATGTAGCCACCATGTAGTCATAATGTAGCCACCATGTAGTCATAATGTAGTCATCACATATTCATCATGTAGTCATCATGTAGTCATCATGCACCCACCATGTAATCATCATGTATTCATGTAGTCATAATGTAGTCGCCATGTAGTCACCATGTAGGCATAATGTAGTCACCATGTAGCCACCATGTAGTCATCATGTAGTCATCACATATTCATCATGTAGTCATAATGTAGTCACCATGTGGTCATCATGTAGTCATCATGTAGTCATCATGTAGTCATCATGTAGTCATCATGTAGTCACCATGTGGTCATCATGTATTCATTATGTAGTCATCATGCACCCACCATGTAGTCATAATGTAGTCATTGTGTAGTCATTGTGTAATAATAATGTGTTCATGTAGTCATCAAACAGTCATCATGTAGTCATCATATAGTCATCATGCACCCACCATGCAGTCACCGTGTATTCATGTAGTCATCATGCATTCATCATGTAGTCATCATGTATTCGTGTAGTCATCGTGTAGTCATGGTGTAGTCATAATGTATTAATGTAGTCATCGTGTAGTCATTACATATTCATCATGTAGTCATCATGTATTCATGTATTCATCATGCATTCATCATGTAGTCATCATGTAGTCATAATGCGCCCACCATGTAGTCACCATGCATTCATGTAGTCATCATGTAGTCACCATGTAGTCATCATGTATTCATGTAGTCACCATGCATTCATGTAGTCATCATGTAGTCACCATGTAGTCATCATGTATTCATGTAGTCACCATGCATCCATGCATTCATCATGTAGTCACCATGTAGTCATCATGCACCCACCATGTAGCCATCATGTATGCATGTAGTTGTAACAGTATAACTATAGACCGTCACCTCGCCCCGACCCGGGCGCGAACAAAGGCCCCTCTGTACACATCAACAACAGTCACCCACGAAGCATCGTTATCCATCGCTCCACAAAAGCCGCGGCTCTTGCAGAGCAAGGGGAACCACTACTTCTAGGTTTCAGAGCAAGTGACGTAACCGACTGAAAGGCTGCTAGCGCGCACCACCGCTAACTAGCTAGCCATTTCACATCCGTTACATAGTCATCATGCATTCATAATGTAATCATCATGTAATCATCATGTAGTCATCATGCACCCACCATGTAGTCATCGTGTATTCATGTAGTCATCATGCATTCATCATGTAGTCATCATGTAGTCATKATGTAGTCATCGTGTATTCATGTATTCATAATGTATTCGTCATGTAGTCATCATGCATTAATGTAGTCATCAAACAGTCATCATGTAATCATCATGTAGTCATCATGTAGTCATCACATATTCATCATGCATTAATGTAGTCATCAAACAGTCATCATGTAATCATCATGTAGTCATCATGTAGTCATCATGTAGTCATCATGAATTAATGTAGTCATCAAACAGTCATCATGTAATCATCATGTAGTCATCATGCTCCCACCATGTAGTCATCGTGTATTCATGTAGTCATCATGCATTCATCATGTAGTCATGGTGTAGTCATGGTGTAGTCATAATGTATTAATGTAGTCATCGTGTAGTCATTACATATTCATCATGTAGTCATCATGTATTCATGTAGTCATCATGCATTCATCATGTAGTCACCATGTAGCCACCATGTAGTCATCATGTATTCATGTAGTCATGGTGTAGCCACCATGTAGTCATCAAACAGTCATCATGTAATCATCGTGTAGTCATCATGCACCCACCATGTAGTCATCATGTAGTCATCATGCATTCATCATGTAGTCATCATGTAGTCATTGTGTAGTCATCATGTAATAATAATGTATTCATGTAGTCATCAAACAGTCATCATGTAGTCATCGTGTTGTCATCATGTTTTCATCATTTAATCATCATGTAGTCATCATGTAATCACCATGTTATCATCATGTAGTCATCGTGTTGTCTTCATGTATTCATCATGTAGTCATCAAACAGTCATCATGTAGTCATCATGTAATCATCATGTAGTCATCATGTTGTCATCATGTATTCATCATGTAGTCATTATGCATTCACCATGTAGTCATCATGTAATCATCATGTTGTAATCATGTTGTCATCATATAATCATCATGTAGTCATCATGTTGTCATCATGCTGTCATCATATAATCACCATGTATTCATCATGAAACCAGTAGGAAGTGAAGAGGAGGACAGAACTTTGAGTGGCTCCACCAAATCAGAGAAATTGTAGCAGATAATGAAACTTTGAAGGCCTTATCTTAGTTCTCTGTTAGTCTGACTCATTATCCATATAGAACGTATTATGCTATGCTTCTCTGCTCTTTGTGCATTCTCTCCCCCTCGCTCTCCTCTCCCCCTCGCTCTCCCTCTCTCTCAATATCTCTCTCTCCCTCTCTCTCAATATTCTCTCTCTCCTCTCTCTCAATATCTCTCTCTCGCTCTCTCTGTCACTCCCTTTCACTTTCTTTCCCTCCTCCATTTTCACAACCACAACACACACCACACACACACACACACACACACACACACACACACACACACACACACACACACACACACACACACACACACACACACACACATCACACACACACACACACACACACACACACACACACACACACACACACACACACACACCCTGGCCCATCTGTTTACTCCAGACTGTCTTTCTGCTGACCAAGCTTATATTTAGACACCGAAGAATCAGTGTTCCCTTCGGGCTTTATTAAACCTATCTTATTATCCTGATCACGAATGATCAGTAGCACTCGTTACGTGGTACAACTCTTTTTATAGGAGACACAAAGTGACACAGAGGGTGGAGTTCCAAATGGCACCCTATTCCCTGTGTAGTGCACTACTTTTGACCAAAGCTCTATGGGCACTGGTCCAACGTAGTGCACAATGAAGCATATGGAATAGGGTACCATTTGGAACACATGCAGATGGTCTTTATAAGGGTTAACAGAGAAGAGACGGGTTCATCATATAAACATATCTCTGGCCGCGTCAATGTTTGTCCTTCCCTGTTCAGTAGTTATTCAACAATTATAACAATGGAATTAACAATAAGACTGTCATGTTATAAAATGTCAGATACCTTGACTTGTGTTCTGCACGTGCAAAAACACATCCTTGTTGTTGCTTGAATATCTATTACAGTTAGCCTCTGAAAGTACAGTCGGCCCGCTTGTTTTTCCCGACCTTGAATTTACAGTGTTCAACAAGTCATTCCAAGTAGCTAATTATCCCCCCTGGGGAACAATTTAGAAAAACTGCCCAGAAACAAAATGTCACCATTTATCAAATATATGTGAATTTTGTTATGCATAAAAATTAACTTTTTTAATCTGTAATTTCCTTGTGCTGAAACCATGCCATAAGATCCCATTAAAACGTTATTAAAGTCATGCGTTAGTGACTTTTAAAGACACATTTAATAGACAGGAGCAATTATATCACCTTAAAAATAGATAACAATTACTTCATCAAACCTCGGATTGGGGCCTTAATTTGGTGGAGAAGGAGATAGAACGCAGTCGACAGGTTCAACAATATGTTACTTTTTAAATGTTTTATTACAAAGGTGATTGCTGGTTTATCATGCGAACCTGGCACTTTGTCGAATTGTCACTCGGAAACGTTTCCAGATTTTTTTGCAGAAAGAATTGGAGCTTTGGCAAAAAATGAGTAATGGAATAACCAGCCAGGGAAAAAAATAATGGCTTTCCTATGCAAATGACTCTCTGTGGAGAAAGAGCGAAATTGGAGTGGAATTCATGGAAGCGTGAGCAAATTCTCTTTTGTTCAGATCCAATGTCAGCCAAACCTTCTCTCAAGAGCTGTTCTGTTCAGTCACTCTGTAGATAAGCTTACTATTCTATCAGCTAAAACACTGCTTCGTCTCTGCTTAACCCTTTACAGCAGTGGGCTAAAATCAGGGTCACACAGTGTTTCTTTGGAGTCTTAATAAACAAATCTACTTTTAAATAAAAGTATACACCTCACTAGGGCTGACTCCATTTAGTCGACTGGTCGATTGTTTGGTCGATGGGCTGTTGGTCGACCAAGATTTTTTTTAGTTGAGCAGTGCCAAATATAATTAAAAAATGTATGGCACACGAGACACCTGTCTGATTCACGCCTGTCTGATTCACGCCTGTCTGATTCACGCCTGTCTGATTCACGTATGTCTGATTCACGCCTGTCTGATTCACGCCTGTCTGATTCACGCCTGTCTGCTTCACACCTGTCTGATTCACGCCTGTCTGATTCACACCTGTCTGATTCACGCCTGTCTGAAACGCCTGTCTGCTTCACACCTGTCTGATTCACGCAGGTCTGATTCACACCTGTCTGATTCACGCCTGTCTGATTCACGCCTGTCTGATTCACGCCTGTCTGAGACACCTGTTTGAGTGGACTAATCCATTGTGGAGTCCTGTCTGAGTGGACTAATCCATTGGGGAGGCCTGTCTCAGTGGACTAATCCATTGGGGAGGCCTGTCTCAGTGGACTAATCCATTACGGAGGCTGTCTGAGTGGACTAATCCATTGCGGAGGCCTGTTTGAGTGAGACTAATCCATTGTGGAGTCCTGTCTGAGTGGACTAATCCATTGTGGAGTCCTGTCTGAGTGGACTAATCCATGGCGGAGGCCTGTCTCAGTGGACTAATCCATTGGGGAGGCCTGTGAGTGGACTAATCCATTGCGGAGTCCTGTCTGAGTGGACTAATCCATTGCGGAGGCCTGTCTGAGTGGACTAATCCATTGGGGAGGCCTGTCTCAGTGGACTAATCCATTACGGAGGCCTGTCTGAGTGGACTAATCCATTGTGGAGGCCTGTCTGAGTGGACTAATCCATTGCGGAGGCCTGTCTGAGTGGGACTAATCCATTGCGGAGTCCTGTCTGAGTGGACTAATCCATTGCGGAGTCCTGTCTGAGTGGACTAATCCATTGTGGAGGCCTGTCTGAGTGGACTAATCCATTGCGAGAGGCCTGTCTGAGTGGACTAATCCATTGCAGAGGCCTGTCTGAGTGGACTAATCCATTGCGGAGGCCTGTCTGAGTGGACTAATCCATTGCGGAGGCCTGTCTGAGTTGAGCGAATCCATTGTAGAGGCCTGTCTGAGTGGACTAATCCATTGCGGAGGCCTGTCTGAGTGGACTAATCCATTGTAGAGGCCTGTCTGAGTGGACTAATCCATTGCGGAGGCCTGTCTGAGTGGACTAATCCATTGCGGAGGCCTGTCTGAGTGGACTAATCCATTGTGGAGGCCGCAGGGATGACACACCAGTATCACCAGTAGTACATTTACTGTCAATTACCATCATTTCTAATTACAATGTTTGTTACTGTCATTCCTGTTAATGCATTCAGTGTGTTGTTATTACAGTCATACCGTTGGCATTGTAGGAGTGGATACATTTCCTGCAGAGAGCCTCCAACAGCAAGTAAAGAAAGTCTGTTTTTAAATCCATTTAGAATGACAATAGTTCCTCAACGTAGTCTATTTGAAAAATATTTCCAGCCCTCTCCCTTTCGATAACCACTTGGCATGAAAGGGGAAAAAATGTCATGCTCTGATCCAGTGGAAACATCATCAATTAGTCCAACCTGATTACTTCTTATCCCTACTGCTAATGTGTATGTCTGTCCTGAGCTCACTGGCGRGGGAAACTCTGAGGGCCCAGAATATTTTAAAGGTTTGCAAGTTTGCTAGCAGGAGCGTTGTTACTGACCAGGCCATGTGTAGCCAATGGGATTTATAGGATATTTATTTTGCTTTTGTAACGACAGTCATATTCGTTCTCCTCCTCAGACGAGGAGGAGCATGGGTCGGASCAACACGCAGCGAGGTATGTAGACATAAATTATATTTATTTAAAGACGAAGACGAACACGAAAAACACTTGGAAAATTACAAAATAACAAAACGACGTAGACAGACCTGAACATGGAACTTACATAACTACACGAACAGGAACAGACTACATCAAACGAACGAACAACCGAAACAGTCCCGTGTGGTGCGCAGACACAGACACGGAAGACAATCACCCACAAACAAACAGTGAGAACAGCCTACCTTAAATATGGTTCTCAATCAGAGGAACGTCAAACACCTGCCTCTAATTGAGAACCATATCAGGCACATTAAACCCAACATAGAAACACATAACATAGAAATGCCCACCCACACTCACGCCCTGACCGACTAACACATACAAAACAACAGAAAACAGGTCAGGAACGTGACAGCTTTGGATATTTTCTACCTGCAGGTTGCAATGTTTTTATTTGTTGGCTTTATGTAGGCTATTTTTACATATTGGCAATGGCAATAGAAGTTACTTTTAGATTCGTATAATTTTCATTTAGATAGAATTGATTTTGACATTGATGATGAGATATGAAGACTTTATTATAAATTAAAGGAAACTGTTCCACAGAAATGTGTATATGAAAATGACACGCACATCAGAACTGGCACGCACATCAGAACTGGCACGCACATCAGAAGAAATGGTACGATAACTTGGCACTCCACATGGAAAAATGTTGCCGATCGCTGGTGTAGCCTATTACTGGCAACTTCAGGCGTAACAGCAAAACAGCAAAATCAGGCGTAACAGCAAAATCTGTGAAGGCAGCTGCGAGCTGGAGGAGGAGGGTCAGGACAGGAACAGAGTTTCTGCTTCTGGTTAGACTATATTGATCTCTGGCTCCCTCTTTAGCAATTGATTGGTCGAAAGAACAGACGACTCTCGGTCGACCAAGATTGTTTTTAGTCGGGGACAGCTCTAACACCTCACACACATGGTTATGGGCTTAAAAAGAAGAAGACCCCTGTACCATGTCAGATATAGAGTTGAAATGTATTACATTTTGACTTTGCATCCCAATATTACACTTTATAAATATCACAGAAGATTTAAATATAACAAAACCGCTTTGACCACTTTTCGGCTTGTTTCAAATGTTTCGAATGTTTATTCGTTATGAAATTATGAAAAATATTCCACCCATGAAGCCACTAAAGGGCGATGTTGGTCATTTGACTGCAGGAAAAGAGCGTATGCAACATAATTAGTATCGTGTCACTATCTTTCTTCTCTCAATATTTCTTTCTCTGTTTATCTCTCTGGATCAGTGTCTGTCCCTGGATTTGTCTAGATCTTTCTCGCTAGATCTCTCTCTCTCTCTCTTTCTGTTTCTCTTCATCTCAGTCTCTCTCTTACCTATTACAGACAGACTTTACGGTATGTTGCCGGTAGAAAAAAATATGCCAATGTTTTTTTTAGAGCCCAATTCATGCAGTCTCATTTTCGCCACATTCAGAGTGGAAGCAGACGTGGGACGATGTGGAGGGACATCTATTTTAATAAATCCATRGCAAAGAAATCCACTAAAAGACTAATAAAATGTATTTTCTAAATATTATAATGGCATGCTTTGAGTTTAATGATGTTACTGGTATGTGCAGCCTATATGCTACATGGCTGTGCCATGCACATGGAATCAATAGTTATTTCATTCATTAAACAGACAAGACACACTTAGGCTACATTTAAGCTACCCAAATATATTATAACAATCGGATGACTTTGGGAGTTTCAGCAAGCAACAATTTGGTGCCTTCAATTGCATTAGCCTACTTTATTCCAATATGTTTGTATCCACGAGTTCATCTGACTCTGGGGAAGTAGATAAATGGCCTCATTGCCAAAATACCAAAGTATCCCTTTAACTCTCCATGGTTAACTCTCCACGGTTAACTCTCCACAGTTAACCCTCCACAGTTAACCCTCCACAGTTAACCCTCCACAGTTAACTCTCCACGGTTAACTCTCCACGGTTAACTCTCCACAGTTAACCCCCACAAGTTAACCCTCCACAGTTAACCCTCCACAGTTAACCCTCCCACAGTTAACTCTCACGGTTAACTCTCCACGTTAACCCTCCACAGTACCCTCCACAGTTAACCCTCCACAGTTAACCCTCCACGGTTAACTCTCCACGGTTAACTCTCCACAGTTAACCCTCCACAGTTAACCCTCCACAGTTAGTGTTAAACTGCTAGTGTTAACAGTAGACATGTTAAACTGCTAGTGTTAACAGTGGGAGTGATAAACATTGTGGACTCACTCTGTTAACTTCAAATACACTCCTGTTTGATCATTACAAGCATTGAATGTTATTATTGTGGCTAGTGCATTGGCTTGGCTATGTCCTCCTCTGTACTTACAGTACACCCTATAGGTACAGAATCAACCTTGTTTTCTTGCCCTTTTACTGTGTTCAGTTTGGTTTTGGACTATGTCTATGTGACACGATAAATACCCGAAAATCTGTGAATTGATTGAAAGTCTGGTGGTTATAATGTCTGCAGCTCTCCTCTCTACTACTGCTCTTCAAAATACACATGTTTGGATAGTTGTTGTGTGTTGGCAGCACTATAAAACCAAAGTTGCTCAGTTGTAGGATACTGAGGTTCAGGACGGCAACTTAATTCCTTTCAATAATGAGTAATGATGACGACGTGTTCATCAGATCTTCGTCAGACCACTATTGATATTGGGATCCTCTGTTCTTTCTCAATCTGTTTCCCAGATTGTCCATAGTTGTAGCATTCTGGAAATACATTTTGGGGAATTCAGATCAACCTAATTTGTTTTTCCTCTGTTCTCTCTCTCTCTCCCCAGATCTTCCATATGACCTATGACCTGGCCAGTGCTGTGGTAAGAATATTTAATCTGATAGGGATGATGCTACTGCTGTGCCACTGGGACGGTTGTCTGCAGTTCCTGGTCCCACTCCTACAAGATTTCCCTCAAGATTGTTGGGTGTCGCTAAACGGTATGGTTGTAAGTATTATACCCTTTTTACATCTTGTTTGTTTGTTTCAACATTTGGAAATATTAAAGGTATTAAATGGACTGAAACAGGACATCCTTGCTTTTAACCCATGTTGAGGTGGACTGTGTTGTACTACAAGGGAGCATAGAAGGCCAGCCATCATTCTGAAACGATTATGACATATTGTTCCTATTGTAAAACCATATACAGTGCATTCGGAAAGTATTCAGACCCCATCCCCTTTTCCACATTTTGTTAAGTTACAGTCTTATTCTAAAATGGATAAAATAAATCAAATGTATTTAGACCCTTTGCGATGAGATTTGAAATTGAGCTTGGGCGCTTAGGTGCGTCCTGTTTCCATTGATCATCCTTGAGATGTTTCTACAACTTGATTGGAGTCAACCTGTGGTAAATTAAATTGATTGGACATGATTTGGAAAGACACACACCTGTCTATATAAGGTCTTACAGTTTACAATGCATGTCAGAGAAAAACCAAGCCATGAGGTCGAAGGAATTGTTCGTAGAGCTCCGAGACAGGATTGTGTCGTGGCACAGATCTGTGGAAGGGTACCAAAACATGTCTGCAGCATTAAAGGTCCCCAAGAACACAGTGGCCTCCATCATTCTTAAATGTAAGAAGTTTGGAACCACTAAGACTCTTCCTAGAGCTGGCCAACTGGCCAACTGAGCAATTGGGGGAGAAGGGCCTTGGTCAGGGGAGGATGAACAAGAACTCGATGGTCACTCTGACAGAGTTCCTCTGTAGAGATGGGAGAATCTTCAAGAAGGACAACCATCTCTGCAGCACTCCACCAATCAGGCCTTTATGGTAGAGTGGCCAGACGGAAGCCACTCCTCAGTAAAATGCCTCCGGAGCTACATAAATGATTTATCATACACTGCAGTTGAGGAACAATGGGAAAGTACTTCTGCTTTGAAATTTGATAAACTTGTAACCCCGCTTTTGAGAAAATGGTACTTGAATGTTTTGGAACTGGAGAGCTCTTCTTTGTCTACACCTATTCAGCATCGTTCACACKCTCTTAAGCCTCAGCCCCACCCATCTCTTTAAGGATTCACGTGAGACCATGTGCTAAACAGACTGAGGAAGGTAGTGTAATAAACAACCAAAGATTTCAAGACTTAAAGTGGTGAAAGTAATAGACTACAATAAGGAAAAACTCCAGGTAAAAATACACTTCATCTAGTCCACTTCATCTAGTCCACTTCATCTAGTCCACTTCATCTAGTCCACTTTATCTAGTCCTCTTTATCTAGTACACTTTATCTAGTACACTTTATCTAGTKCACTTTATCTAGTCCACTTTATCTAGTTCACTTTATCTAGTCCACTTTATATAGTCCACTTTATCTAGTCCACTTTATCTAGTCCACTTTATCTAGTTCACTTTATCTAGTCCACTTTATCTAGTCCACTTTATCTAGTCCACTTTATCTAGTCCACTTTATCTAGTCCACTTTATCTAGTCCACTTTATCTAGTCCACTCTATCTATCAAAATCTGACTTTGATGCAGGTTGTGTTGTTTTTTACTTTACTGTCTCTGGTAAACATACACTATGTCAAATAAAATCAAAGTGTATTTGTCACATGCACAGGATACAGAAGTTGTAAACGGTACAGTGAAATGGTCACTTGCACATTTGCATAGTACTGCACTCRTAGGCCTCACTCRCCCTTATCTGAGATATCTACTGCAGCCCTCATCCTTCACACACAACACCCGTTCTGCCAGTCACATTCTGTTAAAGGTCCCCAAAGCACACACATCCCTGGGTCGCTCCTCTTTTCAGTTCTCTGCAGCTAGCGACTGTAACGAGCTGCAACAAACACTCAAACTGGACAGTTTTATCTCAATATCTTCATTCAAAGACTCAATCATGGACACTCTTACTGACAGTTGTGGCTGCTTTGTGTGATGTATTGTTGTCTCTACCTTCTTGGCCTTTGTGCTGTTGTCTGTGCCCAATAATGTTTGTACCACGTTTTGTGATTTCTGAGATACAAATAATATTACTACACAGATCACACACTTATCGTTAGCTAGCGAGCCAGCAAGCTAACGTTCACTAGCTAGCTAACGGTATGCATAAACTTGTAATGAAAATGACTTTCTGACAAAATTAGAAACAMATAATATCTGAAAATGTAGCTAGACTCTTACCCGTATACATGATTGAACGTTTCACGGCAGAGTGGAACCCCTTTAACTGAGTAAGACGTCCTGTGTTGTCCTGTGTTGTTTGTGTTGGTTCCGTTTTGTTTGTAGCCACCGTTTGTTTGGCCCGTTGTGTCACGTCGACTCCGGTTCACACTGACCGTGTGCAGAAAGTTGTCCATCATAACTTTTCCCCACTTATCTTTTGTCAATAGCGCCTGCTAAATTCAGGGCAGCAATGTTGTTGAGAGCAGTATCAACACTTTTGCAGTTCTCCATTGCTAACGTTGTATCTTTCAAAAAAGCAGCGGTAGCGAGGATTATCTACACATACCGAGCAGCTCATTTTTCAGACAAAAGCGTGTCACATGGCAGACCAATCCAAACTCATATCTCAGCCAATCATGGCTAGCGGGAAGGTTCCTGACTTTTTCCGTGGCTAAACCAACTAGGCTCGTAATTTTACAATTTTATTTCCGATTTAAAGATGGCATACAAATTTGTTATTTAAGGCACATGAAAGTTCACATGTTCCAGAAGGCATTTCTGCCAAAAAACGAATTATGATAAAAATACAAATAAATACTTTCAAATGCCTCTCCTGTGAAGTAGTGATGTACGACATATGCCGTGCTTCCTGAAACGAGTCACATTCTGATGGTTGGTTGTTACACCAATAATCTTGGGACAGTAGTAATCCCTATCACTAGTGCAGGGGGACATTTTATAGTGGCCATTCTCCCAGAGATTAGATTTTTAAACCATGAGGCAAAGATTAAAGGACACTCTTTAATGGGCAGGGGCAAATCTGTACTTTATTAGATATTTGTCTTGTGTTCTGTAGCTTAGCAATGCATTACGTAACAGGGGAAGAGAGATGACTGCACAGATTTACGCAATGTTTTCTTTTTTTTTAAGCAGCACTAGTGGACTTAGTCAAAGTTAGAGGTACTCATTGTGCTTAGTCACTTGTGATTTACATACATTCTCTGTACATGAGCGACTCTATATGTAACTATTATTATGGGTTTAAACATACAGAGATCCCAGAGACTCTTTACAGTAAATGCTGCTCTATCAGTGGAAGCCATTTTTATTCCTTTAAAAAAAAGTATCTATAGATTAAAATGCCCAGATAAATCAGGATCTATGACATACAGCACTATTATTATGGGCTGAAGTTATTAAAGAGTAAATACCACAAATAACAACTTCTCAATTAGAAAACAGCCTACGTGGCATCGATGAGTTAGAAACATTTATTCTACTAGCAAAATGTACTACCAAGTGTAAATAGGATAACTGGGTTTTGTGAGACTTGTGGTCGTGACTTCATCACATTGTAAAGGAAGGTTGGGTTTGTTTCAAACCTGCCCACATGCCCACATCAATCATCAATTAGGAGTGCAGCCCCATGGGGCTAGTTAGGGACCATCAGTAAATTACACAATGTACATGGGACAATATGTACCATTTCCAAAAGCTCCTCATTTCAATGACTCGAAAACCTCAAACCAACTATAAATTGTAGAAATTAATTTACAAATATTAAAAGCATTTCATGAGAAAAACTAAAAGGTGTTATAACAGGAAGAACTGTTATGCTTGGTGATTGAGGACCCAAGCGACGTAATAGAAACAGAGTCTTTATTCCAGTTATCAAACAAACAATGATTCTCTCTGGATATATCAAAGGTAAATCCAAAACAGGAAACTGAAATCCTCTCGTCAGTAGAGAGGAACGACTGGAGAACCGACAAGACTGCAGGTCGCTTCAGGAAGGCACAGGCCGTAGCTGACATAGACACCTGCTCACACGCAGCATCTGAAGAAGGCAAAAACAGACAGGGCGGAACAAGGACACAGGACACAAACATCAAACAAGAATCCGACAAGGACAGAAGCGGAAAACAGAGGGAGAAATAGGACTCTAATCAGAGGGCAAAATAGGGACAGGTGTGAAAGAGTAAATGAGGTCGTTAGAGAATGAGAAACAGCTGGGGGCAGGAACGGAACGATAGAGAGAGAGAGAGGGGAGAGGGAGAGAGGAAGGAGGAGAGAGAGGGATAGAAAGAGGGAAGAACCTAATAAGACCAGCAGAGGGAAGCACAGGACAAGACATGATGATCAAAGACAAAACATGACAGTACCCCCCACTCACCGAGCGCCTCCTGGCGCACTCGAGGAGGAACCCTGGGGCCGAAGGAAATCATCAATCAACGAACGGTCCAGCACGTCCGAGATGGAACCCAACTCCTTCTCAGGACCGTAACCCTCCCAATCCACTAAGTATGGTGACCACGTCCCCGAGAACGCATGTCCATGATTTCCGTACCTTGTAAATAGGAGCGCCTCGACAAGGACGGGGGGGGGGGAGGGAAGACGAACGGGGGCGCGAAGAAAGGCTTGACACAGGAAGACAATGGAAGACAAGGTGGACGCGACGAAGATGTCGCGGAAGAAGCAGTCGCACCAGCGACAGGATTGACGACCTGAGAGACACGGAACGGACCAATGAACGGCGGAGTCAACTTGCGAGAAGCTGTCGTAAGGGGAAGGGTTACGAGTGGAAAGCCACACTCTCTGACCGCGACAATACCTAGGATCTTAATCCTACGTTTATGGCGGCTCTCACAGTCTTCCCCGACGAAGGCAGACCGGTAATAAAGTCTAAGGCGTGTGAGACCATGGTCGAGAAGGAATGGAAGCGGTCTGAGCGACCGGCAGGAGGAGAGTTACCTGACTTAGTCTGCGCGCAGTCCGAACAAGCAGCCACGAAACGGCGCGTGTCACGCTCCTGAGTAGGCCACCAAAACCGCTGGCGAATAGAAGCAAGCGTACCCCGAACGCCGGGTGGCCAGCTAACTTGGCAGAGTGAGCCACTGAAGAACAGCCAGACGAGTAGAGACAGGAACGAACAGAAGGTTACTAGGACAAGCGCGCGGGACGCAGTGTGAGTGAGTGCTTGCTTTACCTGTCTCTCAATTCCCCAGACAGTCAACCCGACAACACGCCCTTCAGGGAGAATCCCCTCGGGGTCGGTAGAAGACCACAGAAGAACTAAAGAGACGGGATAAGGCCATCAGGCTTGGTGTTCTTATTTCCCGGGCGATAAGAAAATCACGAACTCGAACGAGCGAAAAACAACGCCCAACGAGCTTGACGTGCATTAAGTCGTTTGGCAGAACGGATGTACTCAAGGTTCTTATGGTCAGTCCAAACGACAAAAGGCGGTCGCCCCCTCCAACCACTGTCGCCATTCGCCTATGGCTAAGCGGATGGCGAGCAGTTGCGCGTTACCCACATCATAGTTGCGTTGATGGCGACAGGCGATGAGAAAAGTAAGCGCAAGGATGACCTTATCGTCAGACTGGAAGCGCTGGGACAGAATGGCTCCCACGCCAACTCTGAAGCGTCAACCTCGACAATTGAATTGTTTTAGTGACGTCAGGAGTAACAAGGATAGGAGCGGAAGTAAAACGCTTCTTGAGGAGATCAAAAGCTCCCTGGGCGACCGGACCACTTAAAGCAAGTCTTGAACGAAGTCAGAGCTGTGAGAGGGGCAGCACTTGACCGAAATTACGAATGAACCGCCGATAGAAATTAGCGAAACCGAGAAAGCGCTGCAACTCGACACTGTGACTTAGGAACGGGCCAATCGCTGACAGCCTGGACCTTAGCGGGATCCATCTGAATGCCTTCAGCGGAAATAACAGAACCGAGAATGTGACAGAGGAGACATGAAAGGCGCACTTCTCAGCCTTCACGTAGAGACAATTCTCTAAAAGGCGCTGGAAGTACACGTCGAACGTGCTGAACATGAATCTCGAGTGAACGTGAAAAAATCAGGATATCGTCAAGGTAAACGAAACAAAGATGTTCAGCATGTCTTCTCAGTACACTATTACTAATGCTCGAAAGACAGCTGGGGAGATTAGCGAGACCGAACGGCAAGAACCGGTATTCAAAATGCCCTAACGAGTGTTAAACGCCGTTTTCCACTCGTCCCTCTGATGCGACGAGATGCTAAGCTGTTACGAAGGTCGAACTTAGTAAAGAACCTGGCTCCTGCAGAATTTCGAAGGCTGACGACATAAGGGAAGCGGATAACGATTCTTAACCGTATGTCATTCAGCCCTCGATAATCGCACGCAGGGGCGCAGAGTACCGTCCTTCTTCTTAACGAAAAAAACCCCGGCTCCGGCGGGAAGGAGGAAGAAGGACTCAGCGGTACCTGGCGTCCGAGAGAACAGACAGATAATCCTCGGCGAGCCTTACGTTCGGGAGCGACAGAGGTATGTCTACCCGAGGGGGAGTGTCCCGGCAAGGAGATCAAGTACAACAATCATAAACGACCGGTAGAGGAGGAGGAGAGTTGTCTCTTGAGCCGACCTTGCTGAAGACCCCGTGCGCAGATCATGATATTCCTCCGGACTCCTGTCAAATCAACGCAGGGTTCCTCACTGAGGTAGAGGACAGAAGAAACAGGAAGGATAGCAGAACATCAACACTTTCACATGATAAGTAAAACGTTCCAGGATAGGATCAGAAGTACGTAAGCAATAATAGAAGGATTAGAACATACTAGGCCAGTGGATGACCCAAAAACAACAGAGTTAGTAAAGTGAACGAAAAATCAAAAGGAAATGGTCTGCATGTGGTTACCAGATACTGTGCGGGTTAAGGTAATGTTCACAGCTGATACTGGGAGAAGACTACATCTAAGGCGAACATATGGGCGTGGCTCTCAACTGTCTGAGAGGAATGTCATGATTTTCCGAGCCATGCTTCGTCCATAAACAAACCCTCAGCCCAGAGTCTATCAAGGCACTGCAGGAACAGCCGAACCGGTCAAGGCGTAGAATGGACGACAAGGTAGTACAGGATCTTGATGGAGAGACCTGAGTAGTAGCGCTCACCAGTAGCCCTCCGCTTACTGATGAGTCTGGCTTTAGGGACATGACATGATCAAAATGTCCAAGCAGAACCGCAATAGAGGGGCCAAGGCGGTTGGTGATTTCCGTTCCCTCTCCTTAGTCGAGATGCGATACCTCCACTGCATGGGCTCAGTCTCTGAGCCGGTGGGAGGAGATGGGTTGAGATGCGGAGAGGGCAACACCGTTAACGAGGGTAACGAGCTCTGCTTTCACGAGCTCGTGACGAAGATCTACCCGTCGTTCTATGCGGGATGGGAGTGGCATCAAATACGAGTCCAGCTGGAGAGGACCTCCGGGAGAAGAATCTCATCTTAACCTCAGCGTGGAGTCCCTCCAGAAACGAGCGAGCAACGCCGGCTCGTTCAGTCAACTGATTGCAGCGCAGTGCCGAATCTATAGAGTAATCCGTTACATGATCGATCACACTGTGAGATAGGGAAGCCAGGGCCCTGGAAGCGCTCTTCAAAAACTGAAACGTCAAAAACCGTATCATATCCTCTTTAAGTTCTGTAAACGTTAGAACACCAGCCTTGCTCCCAGATAGCTGTGCCCAACTCCGGAAGCGACATAAGGGATGATATGACGTAAGCGATCCGAGCTCTTCTCTGAGTAATTGTTGGGGCTGGAGAGAGAACACATATCCACACTGGGTGGAAAGGAGCGACACTCAAGTGGGCTGCCCAGAGTAACATGGTGGGTTTATTAACCAGTGTTGCGGAGACTCGTGGAAGACCAGGAAAGTAGCTGGTAGGCAGAGACGAAGACTCTGAAAATGTCTGACAGGTCGGACCCTGAGCGGCCACGGGTTCAACGGCATGACCGAGCACAGACAATTCTGCTGTGTCCTGCGAGCATTGTGCCCTGGAACTTGACGGAGTGCTTGAGAGAACCGTAGTCGCTGGTCCATCTTGGTCGGATCTTTGTTATGCTGGTGATTGAGGACCCAAAAGCGAGTAATAGAAACAAGAGTCTTTATTCCAGTATCAAACAACAACAATGATTCTCCTGGATATATCAAGGTAAATCAAACGGAACTGAAATCCTCTCGTCAGTAGAGAGGAACGACTGGAGACGCGACCAACAGACTGCAGGTCGCTTCAGGAAGGCACAGGCCGTAGCTGACATAGACACTGCTCAACACGCAGCATCTGACAGAAGGCAAAAACACGACAGGGCGGAACAAGGACACAGGACAGCAAACATCAAACAAGATCGACAAGGACAGAAGCGGAAACACGAGGGAGAATAGGGGATCTAAGTCAGAGGGCAAAATAGGGGAGCAGGTGTGAAAGAGTAATGAGGTCGTTAGAGAATGAGAAAGCTGGGGAGCAGGAACGGAACGATAGAGAGAGAGACGGGAGAGGGAGAAGAGGAAGGAGGAGAGAGAGGGATAGAAAGAGGGAAGAACTAATAAGACAGCAGAGGGAAGCACAGGGACATAGACATGATGATAAGCAACTGCAAGAATGAGCAAATTTCCCCTGACATGGGCCAGCTGCAAAGTCAAATTGGCTATATTGTGTGACGAACAGAAATTGAATAATGTGTCCTGAACGAAGGGGGGGGGGGGGTCAAAATCAAAAGTAACAGGTCAGCATCTGGTGTTGCACCAACTGCATTTAAGTACTGCGTGCATCTCCCCTCGTGGACTGCACAGATTTTGCCAGTTCTTGCTGTGAGATGTTCCCCACTCTTCTACCAGGTACCTGCAAGTTTCTGAGACATTTCTGGGGGGAATGGCCCTACCTCCACCTCCGATCCAACAGGTCCCGACTTGCTCAAGTGGGATGGAGATCCGGGCTCTTTCACTGGCCATGGCAGAGAACATGACATTCCTGTCTTGCAGGAAATCATGCACAGATCATCCACAGAACGAGCATTATGGCTGGTGCATTGTCATGCTGGAGGGTCATGTCAGGATGAGCCTGCAGAAAGGGTACCACATGAGGGAGGATGGATGTCTTCCCTGGTAAGGCACAGCGTTGAGATTGCCTGCATACAAGGCTCTAATCCGATGATGCTTGTGACCTACCGCCCAGCCATGACGGTGTGTCATTTATGGCCAAACAGTTCTCTATTTGTTTTCATCAGAAAAGAGGACATTTTCCAAAAAGTATGATCTTTGTCCCATGTGCAGTTGCAACCACAATCTGGCTTTTTTTATGGCGGTTTTGGGAGGCAGTGGGATTCTTCCTTGCTGGAGCGGCCTTTCAGGTTTATGTCGATATAGAACTCATGTTTACTGTGGATATAGATGCTTTTGTACCTGTTTCCTCCAGCATCTTCACAAGGTCCTTTGCTGTTGCTGGGATTGATTTTGCCTTTTTCGCACCAAAGTTACGTTTCATCTCTAGGAGACAGAACGCATCTCCTTCGAGCAGTATGACAGCTTGCGTGGTCCCATGGTGTTTATTACTTGTGTACTATTGCGCTTGTACAGATGAACGTGGTACTTCAAGCTTTTGGAATTGACTCCCAAGGATGCCAACCAGATGACAAGTATGTGGAGGCTACATATGTTTTTCTGAGGTCTTGGCTGATTTCTTTTGATTTTCCCATGATGTCAAGCAAAGAGGAACTGAGTTTGAAAGTAGGCCTTGAAATACATCCAGAGGTACACCTCCAATTGACTCAAATGATGTCAATTAGCCTAAAGGCAGGACATCATTTTCTGGAATTTTCCAAGCTGTTTAAAGGCACAGTCAACTTAGTGTATGTAAACTTCTGACCCACTGGAATTGTGATACAGTGAATTATAAATGAAATAATCTGTCTGTAAACAATTGTTGGAAAAATTACTTGTGTCATGCACAAAGTAGATATCCTAACCGACTTGCCAAAACTATAGTTTGCTAACAAGAAATTTGTGGAGTGGTTGAAAAATGAGTTTTAATGACTTCAACTGTAGACCCTAATAATAAGTTGATGTATCAAACAAATTTCAATCAATCAAATGTATTGATAAAGCCCTTTTTACATCAGCCGATGTCACAAAGTGCTGTACAGAAACCCAGCCTAAAACCCCAAACAGCAAGCAATGCAGGTATAGATGCACGGGCATTGTTTTTGTCACCGTGGAGCGATATCTACACAAACACATGGCCTAGATTTCGCAGAATTTAAATGCCGTTTTTATACTGACTAAGGGTCCGTGTATGTCTGTGCCTCTGCAGTGACACAGCTGTATTGTTCACCTGAAMAATAGAATGATAAGAGAGAAGAGGGATGCTTCTATGCCACCTGACAGTTCAAATGGGGCTGGCCTTCAGTCTCACACCTTCATCTCCCAACATCTTGACTTGGACTGAAAACAGGCGCCAGGCACTAATTTTGAGTGCCTGTACTGTTTATATTGAGGTGCAGGAACTCAAGCAGTAGAACATTTGAGGTACCGGTACTCAGTTCCGGTGAACCTCTGCCCAAGTCAAGCACWGCCTACATCCCTATCAGTGGCTGTGCAGAGATACAGAGTAATAAGAGTGAGTAATACTAGACCGTGGCTGGTTCAAAGTGACTCACATCTACAGCCACATATCATCTACCTCCCTATTGGTTCTCTCTGAGGCCCTCACACTGTACCTTACAAAAAAAAAGAACAGCTCGGTAACTAAGCCAACTCCCTGGAGACTAACTGCCCTAAAGGGAAAACAAGTGCTGCAAACAAGTTCGTTTTTCATCAGCATTGATCTCTGTGAAGGAGAGATTATAATGCATTCCCAGAGCAGAGTGTTATCGATTGTAGATTATTCAACAGCAGACTACAAAAGAAGGTTAAGACAATACACACGAGTGGATGAGATTGATTCAATACACACGAGTGGATGTGTCACGTTCTGACCATAGTTCATGTGTGTTGTGCTTGTTTTAGTGTTGGTCAGGACGTGAGCTGGGTGGGCATTCTATGTTGTGTGTCTAGTTTGTCTGTTTCTATGTTTGGCCTAATATGGTTCTCAATCAGAGGCAGATGTTTTGTGTTGTCTCTGATTGGGAATCATATATAGATGGCTTGTTTTGTGTTGGSGATTTGTGGGTGGTTGTTTCCTGTCTTTGTGTTTTCTCTGCACCAGATAGGGCTGTATCGGTTTGCCACATTTGTTATTTTGTATTGTGTAAGTGTTCACAGTTTCGTTTAATTAAACATGTTGAACACGAGCTACGCTGCGTCTTGGTCCGATCCCTGCTACACCTCCTCTTCAGATGAAGAGGAGGAAGGCTGCCGTTACAGGAMGAGATTGATTCAATACACGCGAGTGGATGAGATTGAATCCTGTCACCAAAGAGTGATTCATCATTAAAGGAAACATCCACTCAAAAACTATATTTTGGTATTTGTGWCATTAATCTACTGACACAAAATGTTTTGCATGTCAGCAGTAAAGTTTTCAAGATATTGGACTTTCAAGAAGCAAAGTGTCTCTCGGTCACATATGATGACAAATGTTGTTTTTGAGTTTTCCTTTAAGGATCATGATTAAAAGGAACATGTGGATGCAGCTCAGGCTTCTACTGTATTAAAAGACATGTGGATGCAGCTCAGGCTTCTACTGTATTAAAAGACATGTGGATGCAGCTCAGCATTCTACTGTATTAAAAGACATGGGGATGCAGCTCTGGCTTCTACTGTATTAAAAGACATGTGGCCATGCAGCTCGGGCTATTCTACATGTATTAAAAAGACATGTGGATGCAGCTCAGGCCTCTACTGTATTTAAAAGACATGGGTGCAGCTCAGGCTTCTGCTGTATTAAAAGACATGTGGATCTGCAGTCGGGCCTTCTACTGATATTAAAAGACATGTGGATACAGCTCAGGCCTCTACTGTATTAAAAGACATTGTGGATGCAAGCTCAGGCTCTACTGTATTAAAAGACACTGTGGAAGCAGCTCTGGCTTCTACTGTATTTAAAAGACATGTGGATGCAGCTCTGGCTTCTACTGTATTAAAAGACATGTGGATGCAGCTCTGGCTTCTACTGTAATTAAAAGACATGTGATGCAGAACTCTGCGTTCTACTGTATTAAAAGACATGTGGATGCAGCTCGGGCTTACTGTATTTAAAAGACATGTGGATGCAGTCGGCCTCTACTGTATTAAAAGACATGTGGATGCAGCTCTGGCTTCTACTGTATTAAAAGACATGTGGATGCAGCTCTGGCTTCTACTGTATTATTAAAAGACATGTGGATGCAGCTCGGGCTTCTACTGTATTAAAAGACATGTGGATGCAGCTCAGGCTTCTACTGTATTAAAAGACATGTGGATGCAGCTCAGGCTCTTCTACTGTATTAAAAGACATGTGGATGCAGCTCGGGCTTCTACTGTATTAAAAGACATGTGGATGCAGCTCGGCTTCTACTGTATTAAAGACATGTGATGCAGCTCGGGCTTCTACTGTATTAAAAGACATGTGGATGCAGCTCAGGCTTCTACTGTATTAAAAAGAACATTTGGTTTTAAATTTGGCATACAGAATTAAACAAATGATGTTAGATAAATAACCCCTTCTTTTATGTTCCATAGGAGAAGAGTTATTTGTCTGATTACGTATGAAACCCATTACAACAAACACCTACTGTAGGAGGAGGGATGGAGATCATTTTGATAAATCTTTACAGACTAAAAAAAGACATGCCATATTTATTAGACTGGGTTTAGGTAAGTTTCCCTGATGCCTGACAGTACAGTAGAGTGAGGGCGTGGCAGTTTGATGCTGAAAAGGGTTGACACTATGCACCTCCAGTGCACTGACTAGGAACGGTCTGTGTGTACGCCATAACACAGATATTTCTGTCCGGTTGAAAAAGGAAGAAGGGCAAGAACCCAGGGCATTAACAATCAAGACCCCAAGGGGGCAATTTCCAACTCCATTCTCATCTCATTTGAAATGGGCAACCAGAGGCTTTTGACCTCGCTTATTAGGGCGTGGGAGAGAGAGAGAGTGAGAGAGAGGGAGTGAGAGAGAAGGGAGAGAAGAGGGAGAGAGAGAGTGAGAGAGTGAGAGTGACGAGTCGAGAGTAGAGAGAGTGAGGTGAGAGTGTAGATCTGGGTGAGAGTGAGAGATGAGGAGAGAGAGAGGGAGAGAGAGATTGATCGATGAGAGAGGGAGATGATAACGGCAGACACTATGCACCCGTGATTCCTGACTGGATGACGTAAGAGAGAGAGAGAAGGACAAAGAGAGAGAGACGTGAAACCGCAGATGAGCATTTGCGACTGTTGAGATAGTGAGAGAGAGTGGAGATGAGTCGAGACGATGGAAATCTGAGATGATATCTATATAGGCTCATAGACACAGTTTATTAAGGGTGACAGAGAGTTGGCAGTAATAAGTGAGAGTGAGAGTGAGAGAAATAGAGAGAATCGAGAGAGAGAGAGAGAGAGAGAGTCAGTCTATGGTAGAACACTCCGGCATTGTTGTTTAATTTAAATGTGTTTTTTGTTGTTGTTTGCAACCAATCACCTGTCTGGCAACAAACCAAGAAAACTTCACTTCACCCAAAAGCACATTAGCTCTACAGTTCATCTTTAAACTTTTCATAACAATTACATTAATCATGATGGGAGCTACAGGGCGAGATTGTTATTGATGGATTTTTAATCACGTTTGGGAACTGAAACCCTCTACATCAAGTTGCACATAAACAGTTTAGATCCTGTGGCCCATAGGGTCTCTGCTCAACGGTATTGAAGCACTACGTTGCTTCCCATATTGCACCCTATTCCCTATATAGTGCACTACTTTAAAAAAAAAAGTAGTGCACTCTATAAGGGATAGGGTGTCATTTGGGATGCTCACTGCTCAGCCGTATTGAAGTAGTAGCTCTTTAGGGGGGTGCCATTTCAGCAGCTAAATTAAGAAAGATCTTTAGCCCGCCTAGCCCGACCCAACAAAATGGGTTCTGGAGACTTTCTCCTGAGCAAACATTGCAACACTTTAAATGGATTTCAGCTTCATCTCCGAATCTTGGCTGACACAAAATSTATTTACCTCAAAGATCAAGGGAACTAAGTCCAAGACCCAAACTGTTCCCCCTTTTCTTCAGGACTGCACCTCAATCTATCATTTACTGTACATTTATTTATTATTATTATCTACCTGTATATTATTATACATTATTATCTACCTGTATGTTATTATACATTATTATCTACCTGTATGCTATTATACATTATTATCTACCTGTATGCTATTATACATTATTAACTACCTGTATGTTATTATATGTTATTATCTACCTGTATATTATTATATAATATTATCTACCTGTATGTTATTATATATTATTACCTACCTGTATGTTATTATACATTATTATCTACCTGRATGTTATTATATGTTATTATCTACCTGTATGTTATTATATGTTATTATCTACCTGTATGTTATTATATGTTATTATCTACCTGTATGTTATTATATGTTACAGTTGAAGTCGGAAGTTTACATACACTTAGGTTTGATTCATTAAAACTAGTTTTTCAACCACTTCACACATTTCTTGTTAAAACAAACTATTTTATTTTAGAATTTATTTTATTTCACCTTTATTTAACCAGCTAGGCTAGTTGAGAACAAGTTCTCATTTACAACTGCGACCTGGCCAAGATAAAGCAAGCAGTGTGACACAGACAACAACACAGAGTTACATGGAATAAACAATAAACAAGCCAATAGCACAATAAACAAGTCAATGACACAGTAGAAAAAAAATAAAGTCTATATACAGTGTGTGCAAAAGGCATGAGGAGGAAGGCAATAAATAGGCCATAGGAGCGAATAATTACAATTTAGCAGATTAACACTGGAGTGATAAATGAGCAGATGATGATGTGCAAGTAGAGATACTGGTGTGCAAAAGAGCAGAAAAGTGAATAAAAACAATATGGGGATGAGGTAGGTAGATTGGGTGGGCTATTTACAGATGGACTATGTACAGCCGCAGCGATCGGTTAGCTGCTCAGATAGGTTGATGTTTAAAGTTGCGTGAGGGAATAAGAAGTCTCCAACTTCAGCGATGGTTTTTGCAATTCGTTCC
>NC_036860.1:66832484-66839210 GCF_002910315.2 Salvelinus sp. IW2-2015
GCATCCAGTTTGCTGAGTAGAGTATTGGAGGCTATTTTGTAGATGACATCGCCGAAGTCGAGGATCGGTAGGATAATCAGTTTTACTAGGATAAGTTTGGCGACGTGAGTGAAGGAGGCTTTGTTGCGAAATAGAAAGCCGATTCTAGATTTGATGTTGGATTGGAGATGAAAAAGTGTGTGTGAGCAAGGAGGCCTACAAACCTGGGAATGTGATGAAAGAAAMAAAAGCTGAAATAAATCATTCTCTCTACTATTATTCTGACATTTCACATTCTTAAAGTAAAGTGGTGATCCTAACTGACCTAAGACAGGGAKTTTTTACTAGGATTAAATGTCAGAAATTGTGAAAAACTGAGTTTAAAGGTATTTGGTAAAGGTGTATGTAAACTTCCGACTTCAACTGTACACCGCATTATGCCCTGTCAGACTATAGCGTATTTTTGGTTTATTCATTCTCTTCATCGGTGAGGAGAATAGTGCTTGTTGTTGCTAGAACAGAGCATCTCCTCCTCTGTAGACTCTACACTCAGGGCCGGCCTTAGCCACTAAGCCACGTAAGCGGCCTTAAAAAAATAAAACAGAAATAGATTAGCAATTAACAAAATCTCACTTAGGGCCCCCAAAACGCTAGGGTCGGTCCTGCCTAGGCTAGTTATTATATGACTACTGCTAACGGAGGTACAGACAGATCCACATTGAAAACCTCAGACTAGGTCTGACTTTCCTGTTCCCAGTCTGTTCAGGACACATTAGTGTTTTAACCAAAGATTTGAATAATAATGGTTCACATTTTATCGTCTTTATTGTCGATGCCTGGCTGGCCCTGCTCTGACTGCGTTCTGCCTCACAACGCAATTCTGGAAGCACATTTTTGGCAGCCTTACAAAATGGTGCCCTGTATGAGGACAATTCTTTGCGCTTGCTTGTACTTTTGTGCTTACTGCTTACTCCAGTAATCTGACAACTTCCTCCTTTTCAGGAGTTCTGACAACCAAGAACAGCCATGTATAAATATAGGTATAGATGTGGTTGCTTACTCCGGCAGTCCGACTCAAACTTCCTCTTCTTCTCACAAGTCTGACAGAGGACTTCTAGAATAGTCTAGTGTATAAATACTTCATTCCATGCCGGCCCTGTCACAGTGACAGCCAGTGAAGTGTGATCACACCATCATCAAGCCCCCCAGCTCCCGTTTCAGCTCTCCTGTAGAAGGAATATTTTAATCTCGCCAGATAGTGGATTGGACGGTCGATACTTTGTCTTTATTTCTGTGTAGATACTGCGGGGTGAATGGTGCTCTGTGTTTTAGATACTGCTGGGTGAATGGTGCTCTGTGTTGTAGATACTGCTGGGTGAATGGTGCTCTGTGTTGTAGATACTGCTGGGGATGGTGACTGTTTGTAGATACTGCTGGTGAATGTGACTGTGTTGTAGATACTGCTGGGTGAATTGGTGCTCTGTGTTGGTAGATACTGCTGGGTGAATGGTGCTCTGTGTTGTAGATACTGCTGGGTGAATGGTGCTCTGTGTTGTAGATACTGCTGGCGTGAATGGTGCTCTGTGTTGGTAGAAGTACTCTGGGCGGGTGTAATGATGGGTGCATCTGTGTCGTGTGAAGAATACCTGTCTAGGCGTTCACGTGGGGGTGAATAGGTGCAAGTGTGGAATTGTAGATAGAAAGCGGCTCGGGGTGAAAGTTGGGCTGCATCTGCCATGTTTTGGTAGAGTCCTGCTGGGGAACGGGTGTGTCAAGGCTGGGTTCAAATACTATTGAAATCTTTCAAATTCTTTGAGTGTTTGCTCTAGCCTGCCTGGAGTGTTTTATTGGTCCATTAAGCCAGGCAAGCCCAAATAAAGTATCTATGATTATTTCAAATAGTATTTGAACCCAGGTCTGAGGTGCGGTATGCAGCTTGGTGGATGATGCGGTGTGTTGTAGATACTGCTGAGTGGTAGCGTACAGAGTATAGGCTGATTATCTTCATGACTAATGGGCTTTAGAGTAGCTTCTTGCGAAACTGCATATCCCAATCAGTGGACAAGATAACGGAGTCGTCACCCGACTGGCGGCTAGAGCAGAGGGGGTAACGTTCTGACATACAAACATGGTTGTCCAGAGATCCCACAGAGCAAGACCAAACACTAGACCAGACCAGAATCTGTATGTAGTGCTGATCTAGGATCAGTTTAGCCTTTTTTAGATCATAATGAATTAACATTACATGAACTTGGGCCAGCTTGATCCTAGATCAGCACTCCTACTCAAAGACGCTTGGTGAATACAGCCCCTGACGAGAGCTCCGAGTGTGACACCCAAGCCAGGGTACCAGCTGTTCAGTCTCAGAGTCCTCCTTGCACCCCTATCCCCTGGAGGAGGAGATCCATTAGTCAGGCATCCTTGATAACGCTGATGATTCTCCTGTCCTCCTCAAGACACCACTCCTCTCATGCATTACAATTCATCTCTCTCTCTGTCCGTGTGAAATATGATTTCATAATTATTTTTTTCTCTCTCCAGTGGATCAATTCCTTAGAAATGTATTTATTTTCTCTATTGTGTGGAAACCTTGGATGTAAGTTCCGGTGGTGTTGAATAGTCTAGTCCAGACGTCAGAGGACTGATGGAGGGAGTTTAAGGAGGGGATGTGTGGGTGGAGGTGAGATGGAGGGAGGGAGAGAGGGAGGGAGGGAGTGAGGGAGAGAGGTGGGGAGGGAGGGAGGGAGCAGGCTCATTTGAATTTTAATAGCAGAGTGTACTGAGGATATGTTGGGAAGATTAATGCCTCCTGAGAAGGCTGGGTAGCCTATGCATATCCATCCCTCTTTCCATTCCTCCCACCCACCTTCAATCCCTCCCTCCCTCTTTCCATCCCTCCCTCCATCCGTCCATCCACTCGACTCAAACATACTGACTGGCCTCTCTCCCCCCCCCCTCTCTCGCTCTCTCTCTCTCTCTCCCTCTATTCGTCCTTGGCGATCCCATCTGTAGTGCATGCATTCTATGCATAGTCACTTCGCCCCCACCTACATGTACAAATTACCTCAACTAACCTGAACCCCTGCACACTGACTCGCTACCGGTACCCCCTGTATATAGCCTCGTTATTGTTATTCTTATTGGGTTACTTTTCATTATAATTTTGTTACTTTAGTCTGTTTGGTAAATATTTTCTTAACTCTTCTTGAACTGCACTCACTGATGGTTAAGGGCTTGTAAGTAAGCATTTCACGGTAAGGTCTACACTTGTTGTATTCGGCGCATGTGACTAATAAAGTTTGATTTGATTTAAATGTGATCCATCTCACGTTCAATAGCCAATGTTTTTGATTGGAGTGTAAACATGAATCAAACCGTGTTCAGACTCTGTGTTCTCGAGTGTTTGTTCCTGACCACCAACTATATCCCGACTATACATGGGGTTTTTTTGCCTGTGAAAATCCACATAGCCTTATTTGCCTGCATTGCCATATAAATCCATGTCCTTTGCCAAAACTTAGCAACATAACTGAATTTCTAAGTAGTTTTCTTCTCTGTGAATCGGCAGGTGTTTTGTTTATCTTATTTGAACGTTTCCAACAGCTCTAAGGTCGGGAAATGAACTAGTACGTGAGGATGAACTATACTGCTGTCAGAGAGACTTAGGTTGCATCCTAAATTACACTGTATTCATGATATAGGGCACTACTTTTGACCAGCGTCCATAGGGATCTGGTCAAAAGTAGTGCACTATTTATGGAATAGGGTGTCATTTGGGACACACTCCCTTAGTACTTAGAGGGTATTTCCCAATGATTTTCTTTCAATACCCTTGTAAAAGATGAAACTCTGCAGCCTCGATTTGATCAAAGCATAAAATGAAAACAAAATTGGATCATCCCTTGACTTTTGTCCTGTGCCGTACAGTACGTTTCTAACTGTCCTCTTCTACAAGAAGACACAGACAACTCCATTTTGTTAGACGATGAGAAGAGAAGCTCTTTTTTATTTTTTATTTTATTCGTCTGAACGAAAGGGATTGTTTTTATTCCGCATAGCCATGGAGGATAGAAACTCACTGCCATCTGTAAGCTTATTTTGACTCTCTCTCTCTCTCTCTCTCTGACTGGATTAGTGTGATATTAACCTATGGTTTGATGTGTAAACAATTTTAAATTTCTTTTAACCTCCGGATCGTAGGATTTCAGATCAGCTACTGTTATGTGGCTCCAGCCATCAGGACAATCCACATAACATTACTCAGTGGTGTGTGTCCTAAATGACACCCTATTCCCTACATAGTGCACTACTTTAGACCATATCCCTATGGACCCTGGTCAAAAGTAGTGCCCTATGTAGGGAATAGGGTGCCATTTAAATCAAATCAAAWGTTATTGGTCACATACACATATTTAGCAGATGTTATTGCGGGTGTAGTGAAATGCCAGTAATTCCAAGTCTATGTATATAGGGCAGCAGCCTCTAAGGTGCAGGGTTGAGTAGCCGGGTGGAAGCCGGCTAGTGATGGTTATTTAACAGTCTGATGGCCTTGAGATAGAAGCTGTTTTTCAGTCTCTCGGTCCCAGCTTTGATGCACATGTACCGACCTTGCCTTCTGGATGATAGCGGGGTGAACAGGCAGTGGCTCGGGTGGTTGATGTCCTTGATGATCTTTTTGGCCTTCCTGTGACATTGGGTGCTGTAGGTGTCCTGGAGGGAAGGCAGTGTGCCCCCGGTGATGCATTGGGCAGACCGCACCATCCTCTGGAGAGCCCTGCGGTTGAGGGCGGTGCAGTTGCCGTACCAGGTGGTAATAKAGCCTGACAGGATGCTCTCAGTTGTGCATCTGTAAAAGTTTGTGAGGGTCTTAGGGGCCWAGCCAAATTTCTTCAGCCTCCGGAGGTTAAAGAGGCGCTGTTGTGCCTTCTTCCCCACACTGTCTGTGTGGGTAGACCATTAGAGATCGTCAGTGATGTGTACGCCGAGGAACTTGAAGACGCTTGTCTGTCTCTTCTTTATTCCTGTCTGCGCGGTGTACTGAGAACCCAGCTGGCTGTATGGACGTGGACAGTATATCTGGAGAGAGCCATGATTCCGTGAAACAGAGTATGTTACAGTCCCTGATGTCTCTCTGGAAGGAGATCCTCGCGCTGAGCTCATCTACTTTATTGTCCAGAGAGACTGAACATGAGTGAGTAATATACTCGGAAGTGGTGGATGGTGTGCACGACTACTGAGTCAGACTAGAAGTCCACTCCGAATACCTCTTCTCCGCCGGCGGCGTCTTGGAGCAGCCTCTGGGATAAGTTCAATATGATCAATAGAAGCAGAGCTGCCATGTCTGTCGGCGCCATCTTAGTATAGTTCTTACTATAAGTGTCCTCCATTAACAACATCCGGCATTTAAACATGCATCTCATCTCATTTGACCAGAGTGGGGTCAGAGTTTCACATTTTGTTCTTAGTAATAATATAAAATATAACCTAGCATTGGTAATTACAAAGACATCTTTAGAGTACTTTCCTATAAGAATCATGTAAGCAGTTTAGTTGGATAAATAAGGCACCTCGAAGGGTTGATGTTTAGTTGAATAAATAAGGGACCTCAAAGGGTTGATGTTTAGTTGGATAAATAAGGGACCTCGAAGGGTTGATGTTTATTTGGATAAATAAGGGACCTCAGAGGTCTCTATCTGTGGTTAGTGCTGTGCTGCGCTGTTCAAAGCTGGCTGTGTCCTTTGTTCACTGCAGTAGCATTACTGTGGACAGATTGCAATTTGATTATGTAATTGATAATAAAAACGAGGAGTGCATCACATTGCTTATAGTAATGATGGAGAGAGATGGAGAGAGATGGAGAGGGAGAGAGAGAGAGAGAGAGAGAGAGAGAGAGAGAGAGAGAGAGAGAGAAGAGAGACAGAGACAACAGAGACAACAGAGACAGAGAGAGACAGATTGTTTGATGTAATATGCCAAGATTCAGATCTTAGAATAATTTATAATAGGGTATGTGTTAGGATAAGTAAAAATAGCATAAGGTCAGTTAATTAAATGTGATGCGAATTGCAATATAATATGATACATTATTAATGCAACTACATTCTGCATTTGATACATTGTTTTGTTGGTTATTATCAAATAATCAAGTTCAACTTTAAACAATTCTAGCGATGTTAACAGTGTTAATTCATTATTTCATAAAGTGTTGCATTTATTACTTGCTAGCTCTTTTCTTGCTATAGGCAAATCTGGCATTCCCCCTGGCTTTAGACTGCGATGCCTGCCTGTCTGCGTGATTCCCCCTGGCTTTAGGATCTGATGCTGCGGGTCGCATTCCCTGGCTTTAGGATCTGATGCCCTGCGGGTCGACATATCCCCTGGCTTTAGGATCTGATGCCTGCGGTCGCATTCCCCTGGCTTTAGGGATCTGATGCTGCGGGTCGGACATTCCCCTGGCTTTAGGATCTGATGCCTGCAGTCGCATTCCCTGGCTTTAGGATCTGATGCCTGCGGTCGGCAATTTCCCCTGGCTTTAAGGATCTGATGCCTGCAGCCGTCATTCCCTGGCTTTAGGATCTGATGCGCCCTGGTCGGCATTCCCCTGGTTTAGGATCAGAATGCCTTGTACGGCTCACATCTGGCTTTAAGGATCTGATGCCTGTGTCGACCATTCCCTGGCTTTAGGCATCTGATGCCTGCCAGCGTCGTATTCCCTGGCTTTAGGCATGAATGCCTGCTGCTCGGCCT
>NC_036860.1:66839290-66856383 GCF_002910315.2 Salvelinus sp. IW2-2015
ATCTGATATGCCTGCAGCTCGACATTCCCCTGGCTTTAGGATCTGATGCCTGCTGTCTGGCATTCCCCTGGCTTTAGGATCTGAATGCTGCTCGTCATTCCCTGGCTTTAGGATCTGATGCCCTGCTGCAGGTCGACATTCCCCTGGCTTTAGGATTTCTGATGCCCTGCTGCTCGCATTCCCTGGCTTTAGGATCTGATGCTGCTGCTCGGCAATCCCCTGGCTTTAGGTCTGAGCCTGCGGTCGGCATTTCCCTGGCTTTAGGATCTGAATGCCTGCTGCGCTCCGGTAGATTCCCTTGGCTTTAGGATCTGATGCCTGCTGTCGGCATTCCCTGGCTTTAGGATCTGATGCCTGCAGCTCGTCATTCCCTGGCTTTAGGATCTGATGGCCTGGCTGGTCGGCATTCCCCTGGCTTTAGGATCCTGAATGCCTGCTGCGGTTGCTTGGTCGATCTGCGCTCCGTTCCCTGCTTTATGCCGAATGTTTTCTGTTTAATATGCGCGGGCACCACTGCGACGTGTATCTGGTTCATTATACAGAAAGTGTTTTTGTTCTTTTTTCACCAGCACCTGAACAACGTGAATACACTTACATACATGAAACACACGTGAATACACATGAAGATAAATAACCACATGAATTCACGTGAACAAACCAGAGAAACGTTAAGACATCCAGGAATATACAGTAATATCGCCCACATTACAATAAGCATCAGCACAGTAACGTGAATGAGCGTTTGGCTTGGTTCTCATTTCCCACGTTTGTTGCTGTAAGTGTAGTTGCTATGCATGCTGTGCTCTTACTAGAAACCCAGAGGAAGACGTGCTGCTGCAACTGGTGATACTCTTTGCCATGGTGGCTTTGACTGTTCCCATGAGTCGAACCATCTCCATATACCATAGCCATATACTAACACCTGAATTGGCTGCCATACTGTTAAAACTACAACGTTTAAACTCGGGGTTCTCTTAAAAATAGATTTTATCTCCTGGGTGATGTAATGGTAACTAGTTAATTTTATTATTTTTTTAGCCTTAATTTCAACATTTTAGTTATACCACTGCACTCCTTCAGTGTTGAGATCTCAACCTATAAGTCTCCTGATGTTAAAACCTTAACTGTTTTCTTCTGCAAATAACTCAAATTCGATCAACATGTATTTATGAGCTATTTTTTAATTACATTTGTTTTATCAGCAGTTGTCACAGAAGTGCTTATACAGTAAATGAAAGTATTATACACTGTGGAAATGACAAATGTTCTTGTCACGATTCATTCAATACCTTAATAATCATACCTTAATATCATACCTTAATATCATACCTGAATATATACCTTTTAAAAACTGTCCCAAAAAAAAAAAATACCTGAATATAAATACTTAATTCTTAATATCATACCTTAATATAATACCTTAATATCATACCTTAATATAATACCTTAATATAATACCTTAATATCATACCTTAATATAATACCTTACTATCATACCTTAATATAATACCTTAATATAATACCTTAATATCATACCTTAATATACATTAATTCCATCATCGGCTGATGCAAATCTGKCTCAAAAAGTGAAAGTGCAGAGTCCACCCATCTCAGTTAGGTGTCCTTATGAGAGCAGTGTGTCTAATTATCAGGTCAWTTTCTCCTCAATCTGTGAAAGAAACAACTAATCATCATAGAGATTAGATTACATATTAATAGGTTAGTCAGTGGGGAAGATCATTTGGAAATAATTTTTGCTGTAAATGTAATCGMTATGATGGATGCTCTGATTTAAAAAAGACTGTAGCACGGAGCACATGACAAGACAACAGCAAGAAAAGACAGAACAGGTTCATAAACCAACCTGCTACATCCCCTGCTGTTCAGGAGTACATGTTTGCYTGTAGGGAGCTGAGCAATTAACAGACTGGAGGGGGCGACAGAGAACAGAGAAAGTATGGATGCTATAAGGTACGACAAATCACATTTTATTTGTTACATGCGCCGAATACAACAGTTGTAGACCTTACAGTGAAATTCATACTTACAAGCCCTTAAACAACAATGCAGTTTTAAGTACTTTAAAAAAATATATATATACATATATAATAATAATAATAAATAAATAAAAGTAACAAGTAATTAAAGAGCAGCAGTAAAATAACAATAGTGAGGCTATATACAGGGGGTACCGGTACAGAGTCAGTACTGTGTGATGCATCAAACACATCCACCCGCTGGCTTGCTGTCTCCTGATGCTGTTGTCAGACATTGGTAGGTAGCATACAAGACAACAGCAGGAAAAGACAAAACGCAGATGATATATTATAACAGTATGGTGTGATCAATTATTAGACAGTATGGGACAGCATGGGTGGTATAACTAGAACAGGACAGTCTGAGACAGTAGGGGTGGGACAGCATGGGTGGTATAACTAGAACAGGACAGTCTGAGACAGTAGGGGTGGGACAGCATGGGTGGTATAATAAGACGGCAGTCTGAGACAGTAGGGGTGGGACAGCATGGGTGGTATAACTAGAACAGGACAGTCTGAGACAGTAGGGGTGGGACAGCATGGGTGGTATAGACGTAGAAGCTCTGAGACAGTAGGGGTGGGAAGGAATACTAGATCACACTGTCAAAATCATAAATGTTATTGATCACATACCATATTACGCATTTAGTTATTGCAGGTGTAGTGAATAAGCTTGTGTTCCTAGCTCAACACTGCAGTAATATCAATCAGAACAATATCAATATTTAAAAGTAAATATGAAATGAATAATTGTAGAAATATTAAGATTGAGCAATGCGGAGTCGGAGTATGTACAGCATTTATTATATATATATAATATATATATATATAAATATATATAGTGAGGGATGTATAGTTATGGACTGTATGTGGAATAGAATTGTAGTATATCTGAGGAATACGTTGGATAGAATGGTATAGTAGCAATAGTTAAATAGGATGAACTTGACTAGAACACAGTATATACATATGAAGTGGGTAAAAGTATGTAGCATTACCAAAGTGACAGTGTCATTATAAAGGTGACCAGTGTTTCTTATAGTGCACAGTGTCATTTATTAAGTGAGCAGTGTTCCATTATTAAGTGACCAGTTCCATTAAAAAGTGATAGTGTTAATTTTAAGTGACCAGTGTTCATTATTAAAGTGACTAACAGTGTTTCAGTTTATTACAGGACAGTGTTCCATTACATTACGTGTAATGTCCTAAACGTGACCGAGTGTCATTAAAAGGACCAGTGTTCATTAATTAAAGTGCCAGTGTTCACATTATTAGTGACAGTGTTCTTATTAAGTATGTCAATATAAGTGAATTTCATAAGGTGGTTTCTTGTATGTACATAGGCGGAGTCAGTGGATGGGACAGATGGGTGTTATAACTAGTAATGAACAGTGAGATTATCACATCAGACAGCAGGAGTCTTATGACACGAAAGGGAGTAGACTTATGATTAATGCAATGTTTATAAGATGTTGGTGTAGTTCTTTATTGAAAGTGTTTCGTTGGAATGCTTTCCAGCAGTTTTGTTAAGTGTACAGAGAGAAGAGAAAAAGATGGAAGACAGAGGAGAGAGGAGAGAGAGAGAGAGAGAGAGAGGAGAAGAGAGAAAGAGGAGAGAGAGAGAAAGAGAGAGAAAGAGAGAGAAAGAGGATAGATAATTGGTGGAGTCAGCAAGTCAGGAGGAGCAACAACAAGGGCCTGTACCAGGGAGCTGTCACATCCGTCTCCCAAATGGAGCTTACTGTAGGTGCCTTGCCGGGAGACACAGAATGCGTCCCAAATGGCTCCCTATTTCCTTTGGAGTGCACTACTTTTGGCCAGGGCCCATAGGGGCCCATAGGGCTCTGATCAAAAGTAATGCACTACATTGAAAAGGGTCCCATTTGGGACACAGACATAGATAGGGGCCTGTTTGGTGACTTGCTAGGCTAGCCTTCTCATAGGTCATAGATAGGGACCTGTGTGGTGGCTTGCTAGGCTAGCCTTCTCATATGTCATAGATAGGGGCCTGTGTGGTGGCTTACTAGGCTACCCTTCTCATATGTCATAGATAGGGACCTGTGTGGTGGCTTGCTAGGCTACCCTTCTCATATGTCATAGATAGGGGCCTGTGTGGTGGCTTACTAGGCTACCCTTCTCATATGTCATAGATAGGGGCCTGTGTGGTGGCTTACTAGGCTACCCTTATCATATGTCATAGATAGGGACCTGTGTGGTGGCTTGCTAGGCTAGCCTTATCATTTAGGGGCGGCAGGTAGCCTAGTGGTTAGAGCATTGGGCCAGTAGCCGAAAGGTTGCTAGATCGAACTCCTGAGCTGACAAGGTAATAATCTGTCGTTCTGCCCCTGAACAAGGCAGTTAACCCACTGTTCCCAGGCCATCATTATAAATAAGAATTTGTTCTTAACTGACTTGCCTAGTTAAATAAAATTTAAAAAATCATATGTCATAGCTAGGGGCCTGTGTGGTGGCTTGCTAGGCTAGCCTTGTGATATATCATAGATAAGGGCCTGTTTGGTGGCTTGCTAGGCTAGCCTTGTGATATATCATAGATAAGGGCCTGTGTGGTGGCTTGCTAGGCTAGCCTTGTGATATGTCATAGATAGGGGCCTGTGTGGTGGCTTGCTAGTCTAGCCTTATCATATAGCTCTACTTCTGATTTGTATGTTGTATTTCTTTTATAAAATGGACATTGAAGTCTTCAAGGCTAGTGGCTTGCAGCAGGGTGGGATTTATGCTCTGAGAAAGTAGTGTAGGGAAGCTAAGACTGGGTTCAGTGTTTTCGTGTTTCGCATTGTGGTTGCAGCCAAAAGGCAAAGCCATGGTTAGAATACGATGGGCTTCCCATACAAGAAAATACCCTGAAGGCTATATCTAAATCCTTAGACTAGTATTACATATGGACTTCTCAAAAAGGAAATTATATTCATTTCAGAATGATAGAACATCTATGATTAAAAAGTACTTAACAGATACAGTATAACCTTATCCTATCTATCAGTTTATCATGTATATTAGCTTATCCTATCTATCAGTTTACCATGTATATTAGCTTATCCTATCTATCAGCTTATCGTGTCTATTAGCTTATCCTATCTATCATCTTACCATGTCTATTAGCTTATCCTATCTATCAGTTTATCATGTATATTAGATTATCTTATCTATCAGTTTATCGTGTATATTAGCTTATCCTATCTATTCAGACCAATGTGCCAGATGTGTATGCTAGCCTAGGCCTTGCTCCAGCAGGTGATACTGTATCTGGGTTGAATCGTGGTGCCTTGGCCCTGACAGCACCTCTCTGCTCCACACTCCCATTAAAGTACTTGTGATAATCGTCCCTGAGAAGGGCTGCTTCCCAAAGGCACCCTATTCCCTATATCGGCCCTGATCAAAAGTAGTGTACTATGTAGGGAATAGGGTGCCATTTGAGATAAAATGAGAGGAGGCAGGAAGCAGAATCCAGGCATTTCCCCTCGACTCTCTGCTTCCTCCATCCCCGGCCCATCCACCACTATGAACTGAAGGATTCCTATTGGCCGAAGACAAACCATAAATCAACCCTTCCAAAGTAATAGATGTTGATCAGCACCACTTCCAGATATCAATTGTTTTACAACCCGTGGCCAATGAGGGGGAGAGGGAGAAATGGAGGAGAGGGAGGGGGGTGTGACGTGTGACGTGCCCAGCATCAAGGCTATGTTGGCAGGATGTTATGTGGAGCTTCAGTGATGTATCCCAGCATCAAGGCTATGTTGGCAGGATGTTCTGTGGAGGTTCAGTGATGTATCCCAGCATCAAGGCTATGTTGGCAGGATGTTCTGTGGAGGTTCAGTGATGTATCCCAGCATCAAGGCTATGTTGGCAGAATGTTCTGTGGAGGTTCAGTGATGCATCAAAAAGAAAGAGCCTCCTGTCTCTCTGCGCCGGAAATCTTCCACAAGCCTGCGGTAATTCCCCCCTCCCGCCTTCTGTCTCCCTTTCTCTGTGTCTTCCCCTTCTTCCTTTCTCTCCCCTGCAGAATGACTCGTGGGGTAAGCAGTACTCGTACGCACTCTTCAAGGCCATGAGTCACATGCTGTGTATCGGGTACGGCGCCCGGGCTCCCGTCAGCATGTCCGACCTGTGGATCACCATGCTCAGTATGATCGTGGGCGCCACCTGCTACGCCATGTTCGTGGGTCATGCCACCGCTCTCATCCAATCACTAGACTCCTCCCGCAGGCAGTACCAAGAGAAGGTACGTAGTTCAGACTGTTATGTAACCTAATACAATTATATAATGTCATGTTTTTATTATTATCCTTATGTTTTAATTATCAATCTACTCAATATTTTGGTACACCTGTTTTGGTTTACCATGTTGCGTTATTCTCATTTTCGTCATAAGGTAAGTGGAGTATTATTTTCAAAGCTTTTATATTTTATCTAAACGGATAATGCTTATTTCTCCCAGGTAGATTAGGCCTCTGCTATCTAGGCCTGTGTTTTAGGGGTTGTGTAAAGCACTCACAAATTATAATATCCCCCCCCGCTCACTGGCTCTGAAAGAGGATTTCTAAAAGCCCCCACGGATCCCAAACAGCCCCTGGGGTGAAGCGGTTCCCAGACAGAACTACATGTTTGGGATGTTCTGGATCGACGTGCACTATGACTGTATCCAATATGGCACCCTATTTTCTACATAATGCATCTCTGGTCTAAAGTAGAGCACTATGTTAGGAATAGGGTGCCATTTGGGACGCAACCCATCACTGTTTGGGTGCTTTTAGGGAACACTTTGAGGGGAGGTTCTGTAATCTAGATCAGCCCCTGGATATTGTCGGGAACTGGAACACACTGTCGTGCACGTCGATCCAGAGCATCCCAAAAAATGCTCAATGGGTGACATGTCTGGTGAGTATGCAGGCCATGGAAAACTGGGAAATGTTCAGCTTTCAGGAATTGTGTACAGATCCTTGCAACATGGGGCTGTGCTGAAACATGACTTGAAGGCGACGGATAAATGGCATGACAATGGGCCTCAGGAACTCGTATCTCTGTGCATTCAAATTGCCCTCAATAAAATGCAACTGTGTTCGTTGTCTGTAGCTTTTGCCTGACCWTCCCATAACCCCACSGCCACCATGGGGCACTCTGTTCACACCGTTGACATCAGCAAACAGCTCCCCCACACGACGCCATACACGTGATCTGCAGTTGTGAGGTCGATTGGACGCACTGCCAAATTCTATAAAACGACGTTGGAGGCGGCTTATGGTACATTACTAAACATAAAATTATTCCTGCAGTCAACATGCCAATTGCACGCTCCCTCAAAACTTCGGACATCTGTGGCATTGTGTTGTGTGACAAAACTGCACATTTTTAGAGTGGCCTTTTAGTGCCACCAGCACAAGGTGCACCTGTGTAATGATCATGCTGTTTAATAATCAGCTTCTTGATATGCCACACTTGTCAGGTGGATGGATTATCTTGGCGTATAGAACATTTCCGGGTTATTTTATTTCAGCTCTTGAAACATAGGACCAGCACTTATATTTTTGTTTCGGTATATTATATATATAATCACTGTACCTATTAATTTGTCCTCCTGACCATCATGGTGAGATAATCACTACCCATATTTATCTGTCCTGAATCTGATCCTTAGATAGATTAGTTGGCGATCTATGACTTTAGCTGTAATAATCTGTGCCAGCTCTGACCCTTGGATAGGTTTGTTAGTAGGCTCCCCTACTAGTGACCTAACCAACCATAATAATCTTTTCTAGAGCTAACCTTTGGGTAGATTGATAACTGTGGCATAAGTAGCAGGTAGCCTAGTGGTTAGAGCAAGTAGCCTAGTGGTTAGAGCAGGTAGCCTAGTGGTTAGAGCGTTGGGCCACTAACCTAAAGGTTGCAGGATTGAATCCCCGTGCTGACAAGGTAAAAATCTGTCGTTCTGCCCCTGAGCAAGGCAGGTAACCCACTGTTCCCCGGGTGCCCGAAGACGTGAATGACAATTAAGGCAGTCCCCAGCATCTCTCTGAATCAGAGGGGTTGGGTTAAATGTGGAAGACACATTTCAGTTGAATGAATTCAGTTGTTCCACTGACAAGGTATCCTCCTTTCCCACTCTATGACTGTAGCCATCATAACCTGTACTGATTGTGACCCTTGGGTAGATCTTCTCACTGTAGGTAAAGAAGCAAAGAACTGTAGGCTCACCTCTATTCCATCAGTTCCCTTATCTTCGCTACCTTATTGTTTCTCTGGTCCTACAGACATTTTCATTCTGATCAATAACCAATTGATCAGTTGACTAATAGGTTTGATATGGGTTTTTCCACCATAAATTACACAGGTGAACATTTTTTCATTTTCAACAGTAAAATATTGTCAGGAATTTGTTAATGCATCAATTTGCTGAAACACAGTTCGATTGGACCCTGATGAAAAATGGAAGGTCTAATGAGCTGCCCCATACACACACACACACACACACACACACACACACACACACACACACACACCACACACACACACACACACACACACACACACACACACACACAACACACACACACACACACACACCACACACACACACTCAATTACCCTGTCTAGGTTAGCCTGCCTGCCTGCCTGCCTGACTATTGTCATTATCACTTGAAGACACCTCGTTGCCAGGCAGAGCAGAGTCACCTGTGGACGTGACAATGACGAGGCAAAGACAAATTGACAAAGCAGTTTTTAAAATGTACATTCACCTCCTAAAAGCATCAGCCGTTATCGTTTATTGAAATATGATGTCAGTCTGACCTTGCTAAGATTAGAAATCCCATGGTCAATAACAGATAGACAAGTTATTAAAGAACACAACACACACACACACACAACACACACACACACACAACAACACACACACACAACACACACACACACACACACACACACACACACACACACACACACACACACACACACACACACACAAAAAACAATTACCTCTGTCCAGGTTGCCTGTCTGCCTGTCGCCTGTCTGCCTGCCTGCCTGCCTGCGTGACTGCTGCAGTCTTATCACCTGAGGACACCTTGTTGCTAGGCAGAGCAGAGTCAAATAGACAAGGCTGAAAAGACATTGTTTCATCCCAAATGGTATCCATATAGTAAAACTTGTTTTGACCAGGGTCCATAGGGCTGTAAGGGAATACCGTGCCAAATGGTATCCATATAGTAAACTTGTTTTCACCAAGGTCCATAGGGCTCTAAGGAATTACCGTTGCCAATGGGATGGGTGTCAGGGGGGAGGCTTGGTGTCAGGGGGAGGGGCTAGGTGTCATGGGGAGGGGCTTGGTGTCAGGGGGAGGGCTATTGCATGGGGAGGGGCTAGGTGTCAGTCAGGGGGATGGATATGTGTCAGGGGAGGGGCTTGGCGTCAGGGGGAGGGCTAGTGTCGGGGGAGGGCCCACAACACAGATGGAGTAAAGGAGACGAGACCAAAAAGACATGAACGCTCAATAAAAAAAAGAATCATCAAAACTTGATTCTAGTGATACAGGCCGCCGTAGAAAATGTACATATACAACACAGAATATATCACTTCCATTGTACATAGAAACACATCTAACCATGTGAAGATCACACAATGACGATCACTAGCTAGCTATATAATATCAGTTGAATCAGCTAGATAATCCTGATCTTACCCTGTGAAAGATATTATTATTTGGCACTCTGAGAACATTATTAATGATCGAGAATAGCACAACACCCGGTCAGTCTCACAGCCACACTGGTCGGTCTCACAGCTCACACCGGTCGGTCTCACAGCCATACCGGTCGGTCTCACAGCCCACACCGGTCGGTCGGTCTCACAGCCACACCGGTCGTCTCACAGCCACACCGGTCGGTCTCACAGCCATACCGGTCGTTCACAGCACACCGTCAGTCGGTCTCACAGCCACACCGTCAGTCTCACAGCCACACCGATCGGTCTCACAGCCACACATCGGTCGGTCTCACCAGCCATACCGGTCGGTCTCAAACAGCCACAGCCGGTCGGTCGTCCTCACAGCCACAACCGGATCAGTCTCACAGCCACATCCGGTCAGGTCTCACAGCCACACGTCGGGTCTCACAGCCCACACCGGTCGGTTTCACAGCCACACCGGTCCGTCTCACAGCCACACCGGTGGTCTCACAGCCACACCGGTGCGGTCTCAACAGCCACAGCCGGTCGTCTTCACAGCCACACCGGTCGGTCTCAAGCCACACCGTCAGTCTCACAGCCACACCGTCGTCAACAGCCAACGATCAGTCTCACAGCCACACCAACGTCCTCACAGCCACACCGGTCGGTCTCACAGCCACACACCGATCATCCTCACAGCCACCCGATCAGTCTCGACAGCCCACCCCGGTCCAGTCTCACAGCCATACGGTCGTCTCCACAGCCACAGCCTGCTCAGATCAGAGATGACAGATCCACTGTCTCAAGGGCTTTTCACACTAATAGCCAAACTGAGCCAAGCAGTAAGGAGCTCTCCTTGTTACACATCCACCATAGTTGTGTAACCGTACTGGAAAGGACGATGTGAAATAATCTATCAGAGCCAGCACAGTTTGGTCTGGGTAGGGCAATGGTTTGAACAGGGTACAGTGTAGGAGGCACAGAGAGATGCATGGGCCATCTGATAAACAGCCCTGCCAGGACCTTCTGGGCTGGCTACTACTGTACACCTCTTAACCTCCGGGCTTTCCTACCACCTAACATGCAGCAGACAGTGTGATTGATTTGACCCATTTAAAATACATACAAATATTACTCCTGCAACAGATACCCAAAAAACTTGTTCCATTGTGGTTTGTCCCAAGTGTGAGCCGCCATACAGAATGAGGTGGGAATGCACAGCCATCTATGGGCCAGTATGAACATGTAATGGTGGGATATGCAGCAGGCCATCTATGGGCCAGTATGAACTGATAATGGTGGGAATGCACAGCCATCTATGGGCCAGTATGAACTGATAATGGGTGGAAATGCACAGCCATCTATGGGCCAGTATGAACTGATAATGGTGGGAATGCACAGCCATCTATGGGCCCATGTATGAACTGATAATGGTGGGAATGCACAGCCATCTATGGGCCAGTAACTGATAATGGTGGGAATGCACAGCCATCTAATGGGGCCAGTATGAACTGATAAATGGTGGAATGCACCAGCCATCTATGGGCCAGTATGAATGATAATGGTGGGAAAAATGCACATGCAATCTATGGGGGCCAGTATGAACTGATAATGGTGGGAAATCGCACAGCCATAATAATTGGCGCAGTATGAACTGATAATGGTGGGAATGCACAGCCATCTATGGGCCAGTATGAACTGATAATGGTGGGAATGCACAGCCATCTATGGGCCAGTATGAACTGAAAGTGCTGCTTCTGACAGCATGGTACTGTAGAATGATAGCCTTGTGTGGATTTCCTGCATCACCGTGCAGAGAAGGAGAACAGTAGAAGAAATGGCTGTGGAAGGTTTCACCCTCTGGTCGTTTTCTCCTCTGCCTGCTGTGTCCCTGCTGGGGGAGGAAGTAGGGCGGCGTGGGCAAGAGGCCTGCACTGAGATGGCCTGATGCTGGGAAACTCTACATGGCCCTGGCCCTGACAGCGGAAGAAACACGAAGCAGCTGGAACACAGTCGTTTCATAAGACATTTCAGATGCGTACTGTACATAGAAACGGACTTGACTATATTACAACATCCCAGATGTGATAATACCCATTTAGCCATAGATAAATGTACAATATAATACTCAATTTAATTCTGTGCATCTAACTTCTTATGAAATGCTGTGTTGTCTGTAATGGAACGTTCCGTCTCTGTCCGGAAGGATATAATCAGTAATTGTATTGTCCATACCTGATTCTCTGTAACATAATATAGCTAACTTAATGTTTTTTTTGTATTAGGATACATTGCACCATGCAGTAAATATCATTTTAATGAGGACAACACCTGTAAATATGTATGGAGAAATGCAACTTTATAAATATTATTAACATTGCAACTATTGACTCTCAAACAATTTCTCCAGCTTTTATTGTCTCTTAAGATACTTCTAGGATCATTTAAGTTTGCAACAGCCATACATTCTTCTGAGGATGGTTTCTAGAATGGCTGAGAACACGGCAGCATCTTGATGGTGAAAAGGGTATATTTACCTATTTACCTCAGAGAACATTGGGTATTCACAGGAGAACAACACGTATTAACGTTTCAAACGTTCTGAGAATGTATTAATGTTCCCGAGAACCTGTGATGGATTAAGCMTCCTCCTCTGTCCTCAAAGACATGCTGTACTTTGCATGTAATGAGCAAGGCAAGAGTACATACTGTCTTTCTTCCAGCAGCGAGCACAAAGCATATTCATTCCTATGTTGGGAATGTGACTCGTCATGATGATGCATTGCAGATTTGAAATTATTCACAGTAAACATGCGTAGAGGCCTCATAAACAATAACACATTATTTTTTGAAGGCTARCTACATAACGATGTCATGAACACATGTATAAACAAGATAGATTATTCATAAATGATTATGACATGAGTCAGATYGAATACATAACTTCTCTAACCGGACGTGACCAAACCACACCTCAACATATCTCTCACACGCAGTCACAGAGAGTCCCGTTCTAAATGTAAACATGTCAGATACTCTCAGACTTGACCGTGTACCTGGAATAAATCGATTCACCTCAAAACAAAACGTCCTCATCATCTCGCCGCGGCGGCTGTGTGACGGGACCTGTGTTTTCAACTTTTTAACCGTTTTTTTTTTTTTTTTTGCACAAAATCTGCGTCGTGATGTTACTGTGTATGCTGCTTCCTGAGGCTACCGTTAGTTTCTGTTCACGCCTCATGCTGACACCCTTACCTGAGGTTGTGTGTGTGTGTCAGAGCAGAGCAGCTATCTCCTGATTTAAATAGATGTGCTGCTGAAGGACCCCCCTCTTCTCTCTCTCTCTCTCTTTGTCGGTCTGCGCTCTCTCTAACTCCCTGTAGACAATGCCCCAATCTCTATTTGCATACATCATTGGCCTAATAGAGGTCCGTCGTGTCCGTGTGTGATGTTATTTTGGCCGGGAGTCAATACCTACAAGCCTGTGGTACCTTGATTTTTACAGCCGTGTGTAATTTTAGCACCTAATGCTTTGATTTGGGCCATTTACTTTCTCAGACTACGCTTTCCATGACATCGGACTATTGGAGAGAATTGGAAAATGGAAAGAGTCCTGTCTAGTCTGTGTCAGTCCATGCATATATGATGAAAGCTAAAATGTAGCATTGCAGTTTATCTGCAGGAGAGCAGGTTTTCTCCTACCCGGCCTAGGTTTTTATCTCAAATGCTCCCATATTCCCTATATAGTGCACTACTATTGACCAGAGTCTCCCTATGAGCCCTGGTTAAAAGTAGTAAACAATATAGGGAATAGGGTGGCATTTGGGATGCAGAACTGGCCTTCTCGACGGGACAGCAGGGAGGATTTACATGGGGGTTGGTGTGAAGAGTGACTCAGCTGTTTTTTTCCCACCTAATTTCCTCATTCTGATGCACAGTCAGTATCCTCCCCTGGGCGCATCACAGCCAACGATGATGAGAGAGACTGACTCCAGATCAGATGTTGAGACAGATGAATGACTCCACTGGAGACAACGGACAGCAATCCTGATGAGAGAGACTGACTCCAGATCAGATGTTGAGACAGATTAATGACTCCACTGGAGACCACAGACAGCATCCTGATGAGAGAGACTGACTCCAGATCAGTGTTGAGACAGTGGACATCTCAATTAAATCAATTGTTATTTAAAGTGCATTTAAAACAGCACACACTAAAACAGCAATGCACTAAAACAGTAACAACATAAAACAGCAACACACTAACACAGCAAACACACACATAAAACAGCAACACACTAAAAACAGCAACACACTAAAACAGCAACTACACTAAAAACAGTAAACACACATAAAACAGCAAACACACACTACAACAGAACACACTAAAACAGCAACACACTAAAACAGCAACACACTAAAACTACAGCAACACACTAAAAACAGCAACACACTAAAACAGCAACAATAAACGTACAACTAAAAGCAAAACACAGCAGCAGCTAAACAGCAACACACTAAAACAGCAACACACTAAAACAGCAACACACTAAAACAGCAACACACTAAAACAGCAACACACTAAAACAGCAACGCACTAAAACAGCAACACACTAAAACAGTAACACACTAAAACAGCAACACACTAAAACAGCAACACACTAAAACAGTAACACACTAAAACAGTAACACACTAAAACAGCAACACACTAAAACAGCAACACACTAAAACAGTAACACACTAAAATTAAGTCGAGAAAAGGAAAACAAGCAGGAAGAATAAAGGAACACAAAACAGACAACACAATTCAAATTAAAATACCACAATTATTAATCTGCTCTGTGACTCATCTCTTACTGCAGAGATTGACTCCAGATCAGATGCTGTGGCAGATGAATGACTCCATTAGGGCACAGCACCCTGTAGAGAGAATGACTCCAGACCAGTGTAGTGACAGAGGCCCCAGAAGACCTCTGCCTTTATCACAACCCCTCCTCTGAGACAACCACAGTCAAGAAACGTGGCGGTACTGAATTATATATGGGATGTCTTGAGTACATGCATTTGATCGCTTTATGTTCTCCTCTGTGTAATGTTTCATATTGAAATGACATGATTTCAGATGATAATGTGGTCTCCCTGACACCTATTCAGTCACTGATATGGGTGTATTCGTTCTCTCTGGTTTACGTGAGGTCACGGGTAACCTATATTGAGAGAGATGAGAGCGATTCTCTTCACTGTGTGAGCTGATCAGACCGGCAGCAACCTCGCCCTGAAGGGCCTCAGGCTGTACTCGTTCCTCTGTCGACCACCTCCTACGTCCATACTCAATCCATACTATCACCCCACTGTGTCTGTGTGCGTTGTTGTTGTGTATGTTGTGAATGTTGTGTATGTTGGGTATGTGTGTGTTGTTGGTTGTGAATGCTGTGTATGTTGTGAATGTTCAGTATGTGGTGAATGTTCAGTATGTGGTGAATGAATGTCCTTGGTTCCTACTACAACATACCATATTGCCTGTAATGTTTGCTAATACTCTTCCTTCGAATGTTATTTTACCTCCAATTGCTTTCGGGTGCTATGTTTTTGAAGTCAATGTGACAGCCTTTGTTTTTTTGTCGGATATTTTCTATTTTCTGTTAATTTGGTTTATTGACATGATCTCTTCTCTCCATCTTTACAGTATAAACAAGTAGAGCAGTACATGTCGTTCCACAAGCTCCCCGCAGACATGCGGCAGAAGATCCATGATTACTATGAGCATCGTTATCAGGGCAAGATCTTTGACGAGGACAATATCCTGAGTGAGCTCAACGACCCGCTCAAAGAGGTGAGGAGGATGATGCCTTGTGTTGTCTATTCTATTTGACTCTTTTGTGTATGCTAAATGGCACCCTTTTTCCTAAATAGTGCACTGCTTTTGACCAGAGCCATATGGGACCCTGGTCAAAAAGTAGTGCACTCTAAAGGGAATAGGGTGACATTTGGAACGCTAAGGCTTTGTAAATGGCCGTTTGTCACAGGGTTTCATGCAAATCAAATCAAATCGTATTAGTCACATGCTCCAAATACAACAGGTGTAGACCTTACAGTGAAATGCTGAATACAACAGGTGTAGTAGACCTTACAGTGAAATGCTGAATACAACAGGTGTAGACCTTACAGTGAAATGCTTACTGACGAGCCCCTAACCAACAATGCAGTTTAGATAACAAATGAATAAAAAATATGAATAACAAATAAAAGTAACAAGTAATTAATTCTTCAACAGAGGAAGGCAACCTTTCTTAATATATAATCTCTAAGCATCTCTAATTGCTTAAACATGGAGCGCTGAGTTGTTTTATCGCTAATTAATTGTCGTTTGCATTTATGATATACCAGTATTTACACTTTATATATCATACTGGTCCATTGACTGGGTGAATTTATCAACAATGGATGATTATTGAGAAGGCTGTCTGTAAAACATGTCTCATGTGCTTTATTACGAATGTAATAGACACACTGCACAAATTGATTCACTACAGCTGGTGGAACACAAGCTAAACAGATAAATTAATTTAATTGGCGTGAAGACAGTCAGTTGCTCAAGCACACAATACACAGGTGTGAAACAAGAGAGATCAGGAAGTGAGATGACAATTTCATCTGATTAGTGTTTAGACCCATTAAGACGTCAACCCAACCAATAGACAGACAAGCACAGCCACCAGTAAAGCGAAGCCCAGATAACCCAGTCTTGCCACAATACTGAGAACAAGACAGATCCACAGAGCACTGAACTGGACAGGAATGCTATTTCATCCCATCCCAGCAGAACCAGGGCATAGTACAGCTCAGCTCAGATAGTTAATCTCATGCTCAACTCAGCTCAGATAAGATTAACTCAGCTCACAATGATTAATCAGCTCACGAAGATGTAATCTCGCCAGATAGATTTTAATCTCCAGCTCAGAAGATAATCTCGCTCAAATAGATTAATCTTCAGCTCAGATAGGTTAATCTCATCTCAGGTCAGATAGGTTAATCTCATCTTCAGCCAGATAGGTTAATCTCATTTCAGCTTCAGATAGGTAAAATCACTCGCTCAGTAGGTTAATCTCAGCTCAGTTTAGCTGGGTTCATCTCAGCCTCAGCTAGGCTCATCTTCAGCTCAGCTCAGCTCAGAATAGATCATTCAGTCAATGCTCCTTTTCTCAGCTCAGTCCAACTCGGACTCCTCACTATGTTGGATTCAGCTCAGCTCAATCGGTTATTAGCTCCATGTTTCTCAGCCGTCAGATCGGTTAATCTCAGGCTCAGCTATGTTAATCTCAGAGCGTCGATCTCAGCTGCATGTATCGTGATAGTTTAATCTCAGCTCAGCTAGTGG
>NC_036860.1:66856408-66894086 GCF_002910315.2 Salvelinus sp. IW2-2015
TGAGGTGTTCCCAGAGCTTGACAATACAGAGGCCATTAAAACGTCAAGCGAACCAATAGACAGACACATGAGGTGTTCCCAGGCTGCATCACTTTACAAGTGTACAATATAGGCCTACATGGAACATGATGTCACATCAGATACAGCCGGACAGTCACAGTAAAAAAAAAAAAAAAGGCAAGATACATTTAAGTTTCTTAAATTCAGTGACAATTTAAGGCTGTCTTTGTTCGTGTTGTCAACCTTCTACCTGCTTCATAGTTGGCTGCCCTCTCTGTATGAGCAGATAAGGGCTCTCATGTAGCCTAATGATGCAGAGATGGGGGATTGGAGAGGAGGAGAGAGGTGGAAATGAGGGATAAGAGGAGGAGGAGAGGGGACAGAGGAGAAGAGAAGAGGAGGGATGTAATTGCCTATGTCTCTCATGTAACCCCATTAAGTCACCAACCAGAATGAGACATATTGGAGCACAGTATTGCCTGGCCCAGCAAGGAAAGGGTAGACTCCACAGTATTGTAGATCACACACAGGAAACCATATATCTACACAGAACAGTAGAGCACATGACAGCATTAACACAGTAGAGGCACATGGCAGCATTAACACAGTAGAGCACATCACTAAACAGCTGAACCAAGCAGCTTAACACAGTAGAGCACATGGCAGCATTAACACAAGTGTAGAGTAATGGTCATGAACATCTGACGAGTGTCTAAGGTGAAGACAAAATATGTGAACCACTAAGATAAGAGGCACAGTCGATCGGCGGTAGCGATCTTGTAAACAAATTAGCACCATCAAATAGATGCCTATAACAGGCGCATATTTTTTAGTGAATGGTGGGCTTATTCAATAATCAGCTAGTGCATTAGTTCGGAGTGGCATGGATACCAACCACGGAGAGAGAAGAAAACATTGACGAGCTACGATATCGTGTGTGTAGAGAAAAGATCAGTCTTGTGTCTCAATGATATGCATCCTTTAAATTCTTTATATCTGCAAAAGTACAACGACTACAAATCAATGTATCCAGCACTGTTAATAAACATACAGTCACCACGAGCAGTGCTATATGGCATCTGAGGCGATCATACAAACAACCGTTGGTTTAGGAACTTACTGCTCAAGAGGTTAGAGTAGCACAAATGACAGCTACAATTGGAATCGACTAATTTTCTAAGAATGTAGAGCATATGGGAGCCAGCATTTAACATCATCAGGCAGTTTTTCTATTGTTATTATGCGATATGAACCCCAGCCACTCCAATTAATAAACACGGATGCAGATAAGAAAAACAGGAAAACAAAATTGGGCAGCTTAACACAGGTGATAGAAGCACATGAGCGGAGTGCAATTATTATGAGACTTCATACCACAGCGTATCGTTAGCAACCTACATGACAGCATTAACACAGTTAGAGCATGTTTATGTAATCATGGGCCACATGTTAACACCCCAAGGGAGGCAGCCACCATAGGAGCGCTGTGCCCAGAGCATTAACACCCTAGGCTACCGAGACACTTATATGGAGCTTTTGTTTAGTCACCATTCACTACCAGTCCATCTTCCAAAAGCACATTAGCAGCATTATTCTCATAACACAGATAAGACCAACATCGGTAACAAGCCAATTTAGAGCCAACACGGTTAAGGTAAGAGTTATTCTACAGCGAAAATGCATCCTTTAGGTTTCTGTACTCATGCTTCTATGGTAGGAAAAGCGAAAGCTCCTAAGTCTTTTAAACCCGGCAACGATGCTTCCTTCTCTCCGTCCCCTAGAGAACAAAGAGCTGAGAATCCTTAAGACATTAGCAGTAAAAGAGCCACTGAAACTGGAAACTTAATCTCAGCTCAGCTATGTTAATCTCAGCTCAGGTCAGATCGGTTAATCTCAGCTCAGCTATGTTAATCTCAGCTCAGATAGGTTAATCTCAGCTCAGCTATGTTCAGCTCAGTATATCACAGCAGGCATCACACAGCACAACAGAGACAACCAGACATAGAGTGCCTTCAGAAAGTATTCACACCCCTTGACTTTTTCCACATTTTGTTGTTACAGCCTGAATTTAAAATGGATACAATTTAGATGTTGTGTCACTGGCCTACACACAATACCCCATAATGTAAGTAGAATGATGTTTTTCTGAATTTTTACAAATTAATTATAAATGAAAAGCTGAAATGTCTTGAGTCAATAAGTATTCGACCTCTTTGCTATGGCAAGCCTAATTAAGTTCAGGAGTAAACATTTGCTTAACAAGTCACATAATAAGTTGCATGGACTCACTCTGTGTGCAATAATAGTTTTTAACATGATTTTTGAATGACTACCTCATCTCTGTACCCCACACATACAAATGATCTCAGTCGAGCGGTGAATTTCAAACACAGATTTAACCACAAAGACCAGGGAAGTTTTCCAATACCTCGCAAATAAGGGCACCTATTGGTAGACGAAAAATACATAAAATAAACGCAGACATTGAATATACTTTTGAGCATGGTGAACTTATTAATTACACTTTGGATGGTGTATCAATACACCCAGTCACTACAAAGATCCTTCCCAACTAAGTTGCCGGAAAGGAAGGAAACCACTCAGGGATTTCACCATTAGGCCAATGGTGACTTTACAACAGTTCCAGAGTACAGTATATTGGCTGTGATAGGAGAAAACTTAGGAGGATCAACAACATTCTAGTTACTCCGCAATACTAACCTAATTGACAGAGTGAAAAGAAGGAAGCCTGTAGAGAATAAAACATTTCCAAAACATGAATCCTGTTTGCAACAAGGCACTACAGTAATACCGAGGGGGGGGGGGGGGGGGGGGGGGGGGGGGGGGGGGGGGGGGGGGGGGGGGGGGGGGGGGGGCAAAGCAATTCACTTTTTGTCCTGAATACAAAATGTTATGTTTGGGGCAAATCCAATACATATTTTCAAGCATACTGGTGGCTGCATCATGTTATGGGTATGCTTGTAATCGTTAAGGTCTGGGGAGTGTTTAAGGATAAAAAATAAATGGAATGGAGCTAAGCACAGGACATTTTGTCTTTATGGGGTATGGTGTAGATGGGTAAAGAAAAAAACAAGTTCAGCCATTTTGAATTCAGGCTGTAACACAACAACATGTGGAATTTTATTTTATTTAACCCATCTAATTACCCATTACCAGGTAAGTTGACTGAGAACACATTCTCATTTACAGCAACGACCTGGGGAATAGTTACAGGGGAGAGGAGGGGGGATGAATGAGTAAATTGTAAGCTAGGGATGACTAGGTGACCATGATGGTATGAGGACCAGATTGGGAATTTAGCCAGGATACCGGGGTTAACACCCCTACTCTTACAATAAGTGCCATGGGATCTTTAGTGACCACAGAGAGTCAGGACACCCATTTAATGTCCCATTAGATGGCACCCAATGTCCCCAATCACTGCCCTGGGGCATTTGGGATATTTTTTAGACCAGAGGAAAGGGTGCCTCGTACTGGCCCTCCAACAACACTTCCAGCAGCATTTGGTCTCCCATCCAGGGACTGACCAGGACCAACCCTGCTTAGCTTCAGAAGCAAGCCAGCAGTGGGAATAAGTCATGGGGTATGAATGCTTTCTGAAGGCAGTGTATCAGGGAAGAGTGTGGGTGGGCGCTGATGATGATGTTCATCCTATGGTGAGAAAACAGTTAAAGTTTCATCTCGACAATTTCTGCAGCTGGTCGGACATCGTTTCATTGCAGCTAGGCAGCTATTTATACAGCCAGGCACCGCTGCCACGGGACAGGTTTTCTGCTTTAAATAGATAAAGTCTAAAGATTGTTTCCCTAGTGGGGCTCCAACCTGGCCAAGCTGGGCTGAATACTGAGCATCTAATTCATTAATCGTTGTGCATGATTGAGGTCAGAACCCACTGCTGCTGTTGACTCAGTACTGAGCAGCACAAAACTCAGCCGAACAGGAGATTGGCTGATGTATCCTTGGCTCAGATGCTTCCATTGGAGAGTCATCATCTCTCACAGGAAGTGAGTAAGCGGTTAGTGGAACAGTGAAGGCCAAGCTCTGTCTGTCAGTCTGTCTGCATGGCAACAGAGACAGAGGAGGGGAGGCAGGCAGGCACTGCTCAGTAAACACTAACAGACCCCCATATAAGAAACAATCTCCTCCTGTTGTCTGAGATAACCAGAGAGATCATTGCCCTCTGTTGAGGGCAAGATCATCATCATCAGAGACAAGTTTCTGCACATTTTCTAGAGTACCACTTTCCTTATTCTTTAGACAAGCACCAAACTGAAATATTGGAAGAGCCATTCTCAAACAAACCCTGAATGACAAACAATCTCCTGTTGTTTCTGAAGAGACTAAGGTCATGGTCATCATCATCAAAGACAATAGCACCAAAAGTTACCCCAAAGAGTGATGAAAAGTGTTTTTGTACATATTACATCCATTCCAATGCAGAGACATGATGAATATTGAGATTGCATGTTGAACTTGGACGTGTTCCATTAGAGTATTATAACAACTTGCATTTGATATAACCAATAACAAAAAGTAATTGGAGAACTCGCCAAGGCTATCCGTTATCACCACTTTTATTTGCCCTGATGTTCGAGCCTGACAGCAGCTATATGTAATCAAGGACTAGCAGGGGGTCAAGACAGGAAAATAATTTGCCCTAATTGACAGATACCGTTCATATCCATCAGAGAAAGGGACACTTTTGTCAAACGCCTTTCTTATAGTTTTCACAATATTTATTATTTATATTTATCTAAAACTATCTTTTTCTATCTTTTTTCCCCCAGGAAATTGTGAACTTCAACTGTCGGAAGCTGGTGGCTACCATGCCGCTGTTCGCCAACGCAGACCCCAACTTCGTGACGGGCATGTTGAGCAAGCTGAAGTTCGAGGTGTTCCAGCCRAACGATTACATCATCAGGGAGGGCACCGTGGGCAAGAAGATGTACTTCATCCAACATGGCGTGGCCAGTGTCATCACCAAGCTTAACAAAGAGATGAAGCTGACTGATGGCTCTTACTTTGGAGGTATGTAGGGAAAATAAAGACTTTGTGTGTGTGTGTGTGTGTTACCTGCAGTACCTTTTCTCTATTGGAAATGGATATTTGACAAACAGAGCCAAAGTGTTTAAACAGGTACCAAGCTGTAACGGTCGTCTTGTGGTGAGAGATTGGACCAAGGCGCAGCGTTGTGATAGGACATAGTAATTTATTTAACAAAACCAGACGAAGACGAAAAACTCTTGAATTGATACAAAACAACAAACGACGTAGACTGACCTGAACATAAGAACTTACATAAAACCYAAGAACGCATGAAASAGGAACAGACTACAACAAACGAACGAAAACACGAAACAGTCCCGTGTGGTGCATACAGACACAGACACAGGAAACAACCACCCACAACAAACAATGTGAAACCACCTACCTTAATATGATTCTCAATCAGAGGAGATGAAAACCACCTGCCTCTAATTGAGAACCATATCAGGTCACCCATTAACCAACATAGAAACACATAACATAGAATGCCCACCCACACTCACGCCCTGACCGACTAACACATACAAAAACAACAGAAAACAGGTCAGGAACGTGACACAAGCTTAAACATGAAAAGAGAGCATTTCTTAAACCGCCCCTGACAAACCCATTTAAATGCATACTCAGACCCACTCCATCCATTTAGATATATCCTGTTTTTACACATATTAAGCACTGGGTATACAGTGAATATGAATGCAACACTCAGTCAACAGTATCTCTCCAGTTTCAGTTCCTCTGCTTTCAATGTTTGTCAAGGCCCATCACTGCCGATGTAGATTCATTTTTTGGGGGGGGATGGGAGTTAGCTTCTCCAATGATATAAAATTCATCTGGATGGGGTGGTGGAAGGCGGGGTAGAGGGGGTTGAAGGGGAGACAAGCCAAGCTCGGGATCAGGGCTCAGAGCACCCAGAGGACAAACAAAGGTTGTATGGCTATCTGCTCTGCTCCGTTTGGGCTCTGCAGCAGCAGCCAACTGAGAATGTCCCTTTTGCATAATTGAGGAAGTAATCCCCCCCATCTCCCTAGCACGTTATATAGAACTATCAAATATTTTGCCATCGAATGATTAATTTAAAGGCAATTGTTTACATTGCCACATTTTCTCAGGCGTCTCATTTATGTCATGAAAGAGAGAGAAGCATGTTTGAACTTTTCTTAGAAAAGGGATGTGATGTTACATTTTTCATTTAATCCAAGTTCACCCCCTCCCACAGAAAGACGATTTAAGATTCTAAGAATATCTTCTGGCTGTGTGGTTTGCATGCCTCGTGCAATCTTCCAGATAGATATGGCCTGTCTGGGGAGGAAAAAGCGGTGAATCAAAAAACAAATCAGTGGAGGATTTTTTTCATTCAAACGCCCCAGCTGTCTGAACAACCTCACATCTAATTATTTAATACCGTTGGTCCTCTAGCCCAAACTATTAATTGAATTAAAAACAGGTAACTACAGCCAAGCAATCAAAAAACTTAATCATACCTTGCTTTTGATGCATGTCAGATAAGCAAATGTACTGTATTGTAATTAAATGATTAATCCACTAGTATGACTTCACAGATTTTGTTTAGCCTTTATGTCAATGCAACACTGTAGACAGTAGGGTTAACCCTAACTCTAGTAGACAGTAGAGTTAACGCTAACTCTAGTAGACAGTAGGGTTAACGCTAACTCTAGTAGACAGTAGGGTTAACGCTAACTCTAGTAGACAGTAGGGTTAACGCTAACTCTAGCAGACAGTAGGGTTAACGCTAACTCTAGTAGACAGTAGGGTTAACCCTAACTCCAGTAGACAGGGCTGCATCTGATTAGGACATATTGGACCAAGGGGAGTAACTAGAAACTTAAGATCGGGTCCTATAGGAGGGTATAATGAATGAGTCCCGCTGTAATTGGATTTAACAGCAGTTGGTCAATAGTGATTAACTACACACTGTGTATCTCTGTCAGATCAAGCTGCAGGGGGTATAATTGTGACTGCACGAACTTGTTCAGGTAACTCTGTTAAGATTTATTAAAGACATCTTATAAAAAGAAGTTCCAAATGAATTAATTTAAAGAAGCTGTCCGACGTTATATCGTTTTTGTTGTGACTGCCTAATATTCACTAATGTGTCATTCAACTCTGATAGCCTACTTCGAACGCCCCCATATTTTATAGACGATTACGCAGGTACACTCTACAGTATTTTATAGAGACCATTTCACAGGTACTCTACAGTATTTTATGATTTTCTGGTCCTCTGGTCCTCTCAGGCAGCTCATACACACCTGTGGGGAAAAGGTAAACGACACATTTCCATTCTAACCCAATGGACAATAAAGTATTTATTCTATTTTATTCTATTCTACACAACAATTGTTTTATAGCAGTTGGCAGGGCAGCCAGGTGACAGAGACGAATAGTAGAAGTAGTTGCAGTGAGAGGTGCCTGAGCTTTTTATGAGCAAAACTCGTGGCAACCTAGAGACCAGTGACTTTGGAAGGTGAACCAGGGGGCAAATGAAGGCTGTAATCCAAACGGGTCACAGCGAGGGGACAGTTAGAGGCTCCCTCTAGGGATTGTTTTGTGCATATTATAATTGTCCTGCTCCTGCTCTGCACACTATGGCTGTGTCCCAAATGGTACCCTCTTCCCTATAAAGTGTGCTACTTTTGACCAGAGCCCTATAGAACTCTATTCCCTATATAGTGCACTACTTTTGACCAGATGCCTATGGAACCCTCTTCCCTATAAAGTGTGCTACTTTTGACCAGAGCCCTATAGAACTCTATTCCCTATATAGTGCACTACTTTTGACCAGATCCCTATGGAACCCTCTTCCCTATAAAGTGTACTACTTTTGACCAGAGCCCTATAGAACCCTATTCCCTATATAGTGCACTACTTTTGACCAGATCCCTATTGAACCCTATTCTCTATATAGTGTACTACTTTTGACCTAGACTAATATAGGGAATAGGGTGCTATTTGGGACATATCCTATATATTTATTTCCTGGGGTTATTTCCTGTCACCAGTGAATTGTGTTTAGTTGCAGCATGCTGTGTGTGATGGTGGTGTGCACTGTAAGCCCCAAACGGGAATAGAAATCAAATTGAAATGAAACAGAGCCTCCACTCTTTTTGAGGCAGCATGAAGGGTGTGTGTGTGTTCGTGTGTGTGTGTGTGGTGTGTGTGTGTGTGTGTGTGTGTGTGTGTGTGTGTGTGTGTGTGTGTGTGTGTGTGTGTGTGTGTGTGTGTGTGTGTGTGAGCCCGGTCATGTTACCACTATGCTGATGCCAGCCACCTGCTCCGGCCTGCTGCCCATCTGGTGGGTAGTGATACCCCCCCCCCCCCCCCCTCTCTGTTGGTCGTTGCATAAGTACGGCATTAGGAAGTGAGCTGACTTGAGAGCAGCTGGTCCAGTCAGGAGCCTCACTACTTCCCCTCCACTGAACCACATTATCAAGCAGCATAACATAGCCCCAGATCTAGCCAAAGACAGACAGAGGACCTGGCCATAACACTGATGCAAGCCGGCTAGCTACGCCCAATGCTACTGGATAGTATTAGCATGCTAAAAGTAAATCTAACCAACACCAATATGGAAAACTAACCAGGAACGCTATGCTAATCACTCCTGAGTCTGACTTTCTGTCGTACCGACAAACTAGCTAGAGTTAGCGTGCAAATCACTGTCGTACCGAAAAACTAGCTAGAGTTAGCATGCTAATCACTCTGTCGTGCCGAAAAACTAGCTAGAGTTAGCGTGCAAATCACACTGTTGTACCGACAAACTAGCTAGAGTTAGCGTGCTAATCACACTCTCCCAGGTCTCACACTTCCAAGGTTGTCCAGATGTCTGCGCCTCAAGGCTGGGTGGCTATACCCCATCCCAACCAGATCTGGGTTCAGATACTATTTGAAACCTTTCAAATCTGTTGAGCGTTTGCTCTAGCCTAACAGGAGTGCCAGATGGGCGTGATTTGTAGTTTACACTCCTTGTGACTATTTTATTGGTTCCATTGTGCCAGTCAAGCTCAATCAAGCCTAGATAAAGTATTTGACATGATTTCTAATAGTATGTAAACCCAGATCAGCTTGTAGTCCAGATAACTACTGTACAGTGCTGGGTGCCCGGGCTCTGTTCCCACACTGTCCACCCTGAAGGAGAGAGAATCTGAGTCCCAAACCCTATTCCTAGTGCAATACTTTTGACCTGAACCCTATGGGCCCTTGTCAAAAGTATTGTACTGTATAGGTAGTAGGGTGCTATTTGGGAAGCACCCAGAGGACAGGAGAGCTAAGCTAACTGATTGTCCACTAATTTGTGAGAGTGACAGAAACACCTTCTAATTTCTCGCCAACTCAGGCATCTAACTGCTAACCTTCCTCCTTTCCTCTGGGTTGCCACCTGTCAGATAATACAATTAACTACAGCTGCAACCAACTTTCTCTCTGCTCTCTGCTGCAATGTATTTCCAACTCTCTGCTCTCTCTCTCTCTGCTGTCTCTCTCTGCTTTCTCTCTCTGCTCTCTCTCTCTCTGCTCTCTCTCTGCTGTCTCTCTCTGCTCTATCTCTCTCTGCTCTCTCTCTGCTGTTTCTCTCTCTGCTGTCTCTCTCTGCTCTCTCTCTGCTCTATCTCTCTCTGCTCTCTCTCTCTCTGCTGTCTCTCTCTGCTCTATCCTCTCTCTGCTCTCTTCTCTCTGCTCTCTCTTTGCTTTAACTCTGCTCTCTCTCTGCTCTCTCTCTCTAGCTCTATCTCTGCTCTCTCTCTCTCTCTGCTGTCTCTCTTTGCCTTTAACTCTGCTCTCTCTTTGCTCTATCTCTGCTCTCTTCTCTCTCTCTGCTGTTTCTCTTTGCTTTAACTCTGCTCTCTCTCTGCTCTCTCTCTCTTTGCTCTATCTCTGCTCTCTCTCTCTTTGCTCTATCTCTGCTGTATCTCTCTTTGCTCTATCTCTGCTCTCTCTCTTTGCTCTATCTCTGCTCTCTCTCTCTGTTCAGTTTATTTCTTTAAGCTAGCTCATTATTTTTAGTGTGAAGCGATTATAGAGACGGAGGGGGTATGGTATGGTAGTGTGTCCCAAATAGCATCCTATTTCCTATATAATGCACTACTTTTGAGCAGAGCCCTAAGGAATAGGATGCTCAGTGTTATAGCACCACATGGATTCTCTCTGTGCCAACAGAGATCGCACTTATGAGGAGCTTTTTCTATTATAACAGCACTAACACCTTGTTCACACTCACAGTTTGGGAGTCCTGTTTTCACATCCTGCAGGCTATGGCAGGCAGCTCTATAGCAGCTAACGCTTTTCACAGTAGAAATCTAGGCTGTGAATGTCAAGGGCATTGTCCTCAAACAAACGTCCAAGAATTCATGTCCCTTTCACTGTGAGTTATATGACTTATTGTTTTGAAGAAGATATTGCGGTATTGGGACATGTTTGTCTACACACTAGCAATAAATATGAATGCTTTCATAAACTAGCGTCAGCTAGCATCAGCTAGCCACTGAGCACAAGATGGGTTTACTTTCTCAGTGGCTGTCTTTCTGATAGGTCTATTAGGATGGTTGACCCCACGGTAGTTTGTAGCAYGGTTAATCTTGTAGCAGGGGGAATCTTTTGCGTTGCCTGAATTAGATCCAAGAGTTGCGTCTAATTTGAGGGGTAACATGTCCAAGGGCAGAGTCCAGTAATTACAGAACTAGCACATAATGTCCCAGTGGCTAACATGTTATACATACCATCTGAAGGTCTGAGGTAAGGGCCAGGGACAAAGGTCGTCTACCACTTTAATATGAAGCTGAAGTATAGGAACTACACTTGATACATACAGGCTGGGAGTCAATCCAGCACAGATTATCTATACCTGTGCACGGTGATAGACTTTAAAAGGCAATATCCCCGATGATCGTTGAGATGTCAGGATGTCTGCTCAAGAATCACTGTGTCTATACAGTTGACTCTCTGTACTGTACATGCCTATGCTAGACAGCAGTAGCAGTAGCAGCAGCAGCAGCAGCCCGGGCCTGGACATACACTGACAGTTCCGTGTGGCTCAGTTGGTAGAGCATGGCGCTTGCAACGCCAGGGTTGTGGGTTCATTCCCCACGGGGGGACCAGGATGAATATGTATGAACTTTCCAATTTGTAAGTCGCTCTGGATAAGAGCGTCTGCTAAATGACTTAAATGTAAATGTAAATGATTTCAGAATAATTAGCTCAAAGTGACAATGTGATGAATTGACTCGCCACTGCTTTAGTGACAATGCAGCGGTGAAGGCTGTGTGCATTAGATCCAGCTGTACCCTTGGACTTCATTCTTCATTTATATGGTCATTTGTCCCATGTTGGAGGTTCTACACCTCAGGTTGGGTTAGAGCTGATCTTCGTTAGGGCTGTAATTTTTTCACTCCATTCGCTTTCCTCCCTCCCTGTGTGTCTGTCAAAGATCTGCAACACTCGCAAATAATGTATTACTGACAATGGATGTACGCATTTTGGCCATCAAGCCTTAGACAGCATAGAGACCGAAACAGAAAGTGCTTAGAAAGAGTGTACTCACACCCAGTAGTGATGAGATAAATATAGGATACCCGACCCATGGTCTCCCTGCAAAATATAACTGCAGAGCTTTTGAAAGTGTATGGAAATGTGTCCTTCTGTCATGACCAAAACAGAAATATGACATTATTTCAGTGACATCACAAAGCCAGAGTCTTATCGTGTGTGTTTTTTGTTGTTGTATTGTTTCTGCAGAGATCTGTCTCCTGACGAAGGGAAGACGCACGGCGAGCGTTCGCGCTGACACCTACTGCCGTCTCTTCTCCCTCTCCGTGGATCACTTCAACGAGGTGTTAGAAGAGTACCCTATGATGCGCCGCGCTTTCGAGACCGTAGCCATCGACCGCCTGGACCGCATCGGTAAGACCGTGACCATGCCTTGTGTTGCTACTCTACTGTGGGGATTGGTGCACTGTCATGGCCTGCCTGTGCCGTGCCATGTGTATGTGACTGTCTTCATAGTGTTTGCCCTCCTTCACAGCACTGTGTCTGTCGGTCTGTCTGTCTGTCTGCCTGCCTGCCATGGTGATGCATGGCCTGTATGCTCTTTCCTTCTCTCTTTCCATCAAGTTAACTTCATTTTATAAAATGTTTTACATTGATAACATATCTTTACAATAATTGTTTACATGTGTAACATTGATAGTTTTGTGTTATTAATAAATGGAAGGCAGCGCATGTCGCTGTCAATCCGAGACGGTGTCAGATCTGTCTGTCCAGGAGGGTGTGAGATCTGTCGGTCCGGGAGAGTGTCAGATCTGTCTGTCCAGGAGGGTGTGAGATCTGTCTGTCCGGGAGAGTGTCAGATCTGTCTGCCTGGGAGAGTGTCAGATCTGTCTGTCCAGGAGGGTGTGAGATCTGTCTGTCAGGAGGGTGTGAGATCTGTCTGTCTGGGAGAGTGTCAGATCTGTCTGTCCGGGAGGGTGTGAGATCTGTCTGTCTGGGAGAGTGTCAGATCTGTCTGTCCAGGAGGGTGTCAGATCTGTCTGTCTGGGAGAGTGTCAGATCTGTCTGTCCAGGAGGGTGTGAGATTTGTAATTGCTGAGCGATTAGTGCTTTTTGAGGTCTGTTCGGTTTCGGTTCGAATATTTAAAAATTATCACGATTTTCGATTTCGGTTTTGATTATTTATTTTTGGGGCATTAAATGCATTATGAAATAATGACGTTACATTGATTTTAGAGCTTTTTAATGGAAATTCCAAAGACAAAATTAGAGAACATTCAATTGCCAAAACATTGAAAATATTCCATTGTCTCGGTCAGGTCCACATTGGGTAGACATCAATAGAAATCACTATGAACTAGTAAATTATTTCAGTTGGGTTTTTATTACTTAGTTTTAATTTAATTACTTTATTATTTTTTCATTCCTTAAAGTCGTCATCTCATCTCTGCTCCGACGGTAGCAGCCAGCCAGACCATCTAATGTTATGTGCTCCCCATACTGTACTGTCTTCAGTCATCCTATTTAGCTAGCCTGCCGAGGTATGCTGCAGAGCTGTCTGACAACATCATTTTTCTAGTTCTTCAAAATAGATAAGGTATACTTTCATGAACTGTCTCTGTCCCTCTCTCTCTCTCTCGTCGTTGTGTACATTCCTCTCTCATGCTGTCTATGTGGTCTGTGGGTATCTAACCTAACGTAGCAGGTGTAAAAGTGTATCCGTTCAGAGATCTGTATTTAATGAGGAGATGCTCGTGTCTTCACCCTAACAATAGGAGTTGTTGTCCCAAAGACGGGAAGGCAGGCGACAAGCTTAGGTCCAAAGTAAGTCCATAGAAAAGCATTGCGTTATTTTGGACAGATTTTGGCGAGAATGAAACCTCTCGCTTAGCCTCTTCCTCGCTGATATGTCTCTGAGCCGGACAAAACCGGCACAATGGATTATGGTCATTGTAGTTAATTACCAAGTTTCTGCGCTGAACAAGGTTGTATATTTGCTTAATGAAAACTACACCCCTTCAGCCCAGAATTCCACATAGTTCTTGACTTGATTTCTCAGATTTCTCTGGTGAATGATTGGGCTCACAAAAAAACGAACTAAATGGAATTCCAGTAATTGAACCAACGTCGGTCAATTCGTTGTTTAATAACCAACAACAACAAAACATTTTGGTTAATCGCTCAGCACTACAGATCTGTCTGTCCAGGAGGGTGTCAGATCTGTCTGTCCAGGAGGGTGTCAGATCTGTCTGTCCAGGAGGGTGTCAGATCTGTCTGTCCAGGAGGGTGTCCGATATTTCTGTCCTGGAGGGTGTCAGATCTGTCTGTCCTGGAGGGTGTCAGATCTGTCTGTCCAGGAGGGTGTCAGTTCCATCCCTTCTTTGGTTTGGTGTTGACCCCCAACTGGAACCCCTTCTGGCGAGTGGATGGAAGCTATAATTCATCTGCATGTGCCTCCGTCTCCATTCACCTGCACACCTGGGTATGAGCAGCACCCCGACCCCGTCCCAAGGACCAGCCCAGCCAGAGCAGCCATAGACTGGCCTGGCCCCCAAACAGGGGCCCTGAGCTGGGCATGTGACACCAGGGAGGGAGGGCAGGGAGCCAGAGGCCTCAAAGTTAACCAGGCTTGACCAAGTTGGACCAGGCTTGACCAGGTTTGACCAGGCTTGACCTGGCTTGATCCGGCTTGACAGGCACGGCTTGTAGACATTATATGACTCCCCTTTAGCGTCTGGCAACTTACCCAAAATTCCCCAGCTTTGCAGTAATCTCGGATGGGATATTCCTGGAATCAGGAGGGAATAATCAGGAGATATGAGAATCCTTCAACCTGGATTTCTGGAAAACTTGGACATTTTGTGGAATCTACTAAATGTTGTAACCCTAGCTACTGTACACGGCCAGTTCCTTCACCTCTCACTCTGGTTCCTGCCAAGCCATGTTCCTTTCATTTGTTAGAGAAACATAGACACACTTTGCCGTTATTAGTGGCAATTTAACTAAAGTCATAAAGAAAGATAATCAATTAATCAGATAGAAACAGAATTAGTATAATGACTGAAAAAAAGGGGCACATGTATGTAATGCAACCAGGGCATCTTTTTTTATGCTGTTTTTCCTAAATAACTTCTCCCTTTTAAATAATTATGCTCATAATGTACTAGATTTGTACTATATTAATATTTGGGAAATATTCTGATATAATCTGGTTAAACTGTTTCTCCTCAATTGGCTGCTTTGATGCTACAAATATTGTCTGATATTTATCTGGAGAGGTTGCCTATAAAATTCACATTTCATCATGGCCACACACTCATAAGGAGAAGAAAGCATATAGCATCTAATGCTTGTAGAATATTGCACTAGTAATGCATATAGGTAATGCATCCGTATTGAGAAAGCACCCTTTTCATATTGTGTGTACTGTATGTACTCTTTGTCCTAAGACGGCCATTATGTTTCCATGAAAAGTCTATAATCTTTTATCTTTATTAAAGGACAGAATACAGCAGGTGGCTTGGTAAGATATATTTATTACGTTACAAGTGCCTTTTTGTCAGGTCTCACATTTTGACAGAAGTTTTGAAGTTAACTGATGTCGTATGCAACGTTTTAGAAATCAGCAATATTATTTATCTCAACTTTTGGTTTCTGCATAGATAAGCTTCATTWTGAAGTGAGCTTAGTAGGGATGTCAGAATTGTTTGTTTCTCCATGCGAGGTCTACTTTTATAATGTACACATTATTTTGCCCCCATTTAATCCCTAGCCCTCTCTTCAATTACTTTCTGCTTTAAAATGTTCACTTTCTTGAAGGATTTTAGCCAGACTTGGCCCACCTGGTTTGAACCAATGAGAAACATATAACTTAAAATAACTTATAAGGAGATTATTTAAAAGAAACCTTAGCCGTTTCAAATATTCAATTCTAATTAGATTTTTTTTAAATAAATCACACATAATTGAAAGGAGTCGTCCAACTCCCCCTCTGTAAAAGAATAGATCAAGTATAAATCTTAAGATTACTTACTAAACATCCTTTATGGCATGTTAAAGTTAACATTACAATTATAACATGACATCAACAAATATTCTAATGTTATTCAAATAACCGGTAGTTTGAAACTATGAGCGTAAAGCATTAAAGAGTCATGGATCATTACCGTAGGAATATGGGAATTGGATAGGAGTGGTTGGGGATATTTATCACCACATGGATAAAGTATGGTGAGGGTATTCAACTGGAACTCTGGGACATTTGTTTGAATTGCATGGCCAAACATTTGATAAATAATAGCAGAAAGTTATTGTGAATTCTATCTATAACAAACTTTCATTTTGCTCAGGCACTTTATCATACTATCAACAACTATTACCAAAAAAGGGGCGATATGAGGAGAGTTTTTTGTGTACAGGTACCCAGTGTCTTTTAAATATAACAGATACTGTGAGAAGATTTTTATAAAAACAAGTTGAATTTGCAGAACGATAGCGTGCAAATGTTGGCTCAAACCTGGATTAAGCTTGTGGTTTGTATTTATTTCCTGTTTGTTTGTTTTTTCTTCTTTCTTGGTTTATTGAGTTGGTATGMTWTTTTTTCTTCTTTGTTGGTTTATTGAGTTTGAGTTGGTATGTTTTTTTTTCTTCTTTGTTGGTTTATTGAGTTTGAGCTGGTATGTTTTTTTTTCTTCTTTGTTGGTTTATTGAGTTTGNTCTTTGTTGGTTTATTGAGTTTGAGCTGGTATGTTTGTTTGTTTCTTCTTTGTTGGTTTATTGAGTTTGAGCTGGTATGTTTGTTTGTTTCTTCTTTGTTGGTTTATTGAGTTTGAGTTGGTATGTTTGTTTGTTTCTTCTTTGTTGGTTTATTGAGTTTGAGTTGGTATGTTTGTTTGTTTCTTCTTTGTTGGTTTATTGAGTTTGAGCTGGTATGTGTTTGTTTCTTCTTTGTTGGTTTATTGAGTTTGAGTTGGTATCTTTGTTTGTGTCTCAGGCATGTTGTCATTGAATTGCTTTGCACCCCTTGTGTTGACTCAACATTGCAATACTATTGTGACAGGCAAGTCAATCAATCAATCGATAAAACATGGTTGGGATAGACCAATCAGAGCAAATTAATAGTCCACAGTGCCTATTAGGCGAATATGGTATGTTGTCATAGCGCTGAATGTACCTTCTTCTGGAAATGTGAATGATTCCTCTCATAGCTTTGACCAACTGGCTATAGTACTGTACATCAGTTCCATTGCCCTGTAGATTCTGTCCACACTACCCTCTGAAACGTATGCCCTTTTGACCTCTGTGGTGGTCGTGATTTACATTTGCCCTTTTCACTAGAGAATAAGGTTGSCTTTTGGAAACAACCAACAGATGTGTCACATTATATTCCGTTTCAATACAAGAGCTGGCTGCCGGCTGTTAAAAAACACTTATCCTAAATCAGTAAGTGTTATGAAATGAATTTGTTAATTTGGACTTTGAAAAAAAGGGGGGTTTGTCTCATACAAGGGAAAATACAATGTCATGATGAGTGCTGGATGTCTCGTTGATTTATGGACTTGGACTGCAAGTGCTTGTCTGGTTGGTTCTTTAAAAAAAAAAAGAACCATGCATTTGAAACAAATAACATGTTGCACAATTGACTGTATCTCTATCTAAAAAATGATTTGACCAGGAGTCCCTCTTGAGATGAGCACATCTCGTTTTCAAGAGTGTCCTGGCCGACGAATAGGCAGCAGGTAAACACTTTATTCCAATMTCAATATTCGCACAGCCAGGGGAAATGAACCAGACGCACTAAAATTAATTTGTTCTCAGGTACCTTTTTCAGAACATGAACTCACAGTGTTACATTCATTCACAAGGTGAATTCCTTCCTCCATTGAAAAGATACCTAAAGTTAGACGAAGGTTCCTCACAGTAGATTTAACGTAATCTTTGTTGTCAACATACAGGTCATTTTCTAAGTAGTAATTTGACAGAGGTAACTAAAAGAAAGAAGAATATTGATTGAATGTTTCATGATATATTGTTTCTGTAGGCATTTTGAAAGTACTTGGATTCTATCAATGCAACTAAACCGATATTGCTGAGTTTAGGAATACATTTTCATCTGTTTAAAAAAAAAAATGTTTTTCATTATTTCAGAATTATTACACTTCAAGCTTATTCCAGTTTGACATGAATTGTGAATTTTGTGTTGGAGCCTTTTTTTTGTTGAAAAAAATGGAATAATTGTGAAAACGACTACAGTGTATTTGTTGAGCTGATCGTTGTCTTTGTTTAAGTACAAAGGTTAGAGTGACATGAGAGAAAACCTAAGCAGCTTTATGCTTTTCCTATTTTTAGAGTTTGGGCTGACGTCATACCAAGCAACCACCTGGTGAGGTTTTTGAGCTCTGTGTACTGCTCTGTAAACGCCTCACTGTTCTCTTACGTCCCTTCTCAGTAATTACCATGGGCAGGGATTTACCTGCACGGACTAGTCGGTTAGATAACCAATCAAATGTGTGAAAGCCCAGAGTATACATTTAACCAGCCTTATGGTCAGTAATTATTCATCTCCTAATTGATTAAGAGCCACAGTCTAAATAAAGTTAATGAGCATTAATATATAGGCATAGTTTAGTGTACTATTTCTCTACACATCTCATCAGCATAGCGGCACTAAGGGGAAAAGTAGCTTTTCAAATGGGATGCAACAGGAATGTTTCTTTACTTTTTGAAACCACTCAAGTTTGTTTTCTTGATACCAGCGAAGGTTTCTGGGTTTTTATTTTTATGTTCAAAAGTAGTTAAACGTTTGCCACCACACAGAGATAACAAGATCCTTGTGTTTCTTTCCTTTGTTGGTTAGAACCAGCATTAATGTTTTCTATTGTTCTGATTGTTGTTCATTCTGTTAACCGCCTTTTGTTTCAGTTTGTTTTAAATTGTTCACGTCTTAATTGGTGTGGTGTTTATTTCCCCTTGGGCCCTCACCTCCAGGATTGACAGTTCCTACTTGGCACAGACGTCGTTTTAACATCTACTTTTGATATACATTTGGTTGAGTTGTCAACTAACGTGAATTCAATGTAAAATAAAAAATAAAATAAAAAAATCCAATGTCATTGAAGTTATAAGTTAATGACTTTGGGCAAATCCAATTCGTTTTCCATGTTGATTCAACATCATCCATGTTTTTGTTGTTGTTGAAATGAAGTGGAAACAAGATTATTCAACCAGTTTGTCACCATACCATTAGTTCAATACAGCACAATACAAAATGCTTTGTGAAATAGCCACATTTCAGTTTGAATCATGACATTTCAGTACGGTTCATGTARACAGACAATGAAGGGTCATCTTTAATAAACAACACCTTTTCATTTCAATATTAACTGGGAAGTGACATCTAAAAAGACACCAAGTACGTAGAGAAAGAMAAAATGTAACACAAATATGGGTATTCAAAGTGTAACGTTTAAGCAGTGTTTAAACAGTAGATCTACTGTAAATCTACARGTTTAAACACACCTGATGACCTATAATTAATACACTTAAGAACAGGAAACCATTGAAAAACWAGTGTGTTCTTGTGGCTCAAAGTCTTCACTGTATCCCTCCACTGTCAGTGCAGTCCACGTTTCTAGTCATTTCCATGTCTAATTCCCTTTGTTTAACGGTAGTGGTTAAACCTATTTGTCTTACTGCATAATATCACTATATTATGCACCAATACATTATCTCCACAGACCTCAGCTTCCATTTGATCAGTGTCAAAGCATTACTGAGCTGTGTGAGATTTGACTGTACTGTACTGTAAATATACTGTACGTGACTTACAAGGGRACTCCTCCATCCCATGGCCTCATGTTTCAACAATAACATGTCTGTGTTGTGCTCCTCCCCATCCAGAGTTTAATCGTGAAGCATTCTGTTCAGCAATGTATACTGATGTCATGTAAGTCTATGGTAACCCTGCGGTCAGTGTCTGGTGTTAGCGTTAGCATCTAGCCACTTCCCTAGTGTTCAGCGCTGTCATTGGTCCACATCCAAGAGAATCACAGCCAAGCCAATGACTGATCGGCTTCCTTGGAATGACTGATAAGGGACTCATCGTCTCTCACACAAAGCTTACCCAGTCTAAGGACAGAATCAATCACACCTGATCCACCTGCCAATGCTGATCCCAGTGCTGGCCCTGACGGTCATTGCTTTGTGCTGGTTGGTGAGGCATTATGTGTGGCATAACAGAGACTTGGGCTACGTCCCAAAATGGTGCCTTATTACCTATAAACTTTTTGACCAGAGCCCTATGGGAAGTGCACTATAAAGGGAATAGGGTTCCTTTTGGGACATAGCCCCTAGGGATGGATTTTGCCAGAACATGTCTAGCCAACACTTACCTTTACGAAGGAATCCATTGATCCCCTTGACACTTTCTTCTCTTTCACACAAAGCTACGAATGTTAACATCCTGTCCTTATGGATACGTCTGCCTGCCACAAACAATTTGCCTTTGCCCTGCCGTTGACCCGGCCGTCTGTACAGCTGACCATATGTCAACAGAGAGGCTGTACAGGATATGGGCGTAATGAAAATGCCACTAGCACTGTATTTTGTAAAGGATAACATTTCGAAAAGGCTTACTTTAGATTAAATGGAATACCAAAATATAGTATTTAGTCAAAATGTTCCCTGAAAAAGGGGAAAACTGTTAAAATCCACCTTTAATTTTCAATATGTGAATTACTGTATTTTAACGTCACATTATTTATTCTTCTAAATAGCTGCTTTGAAAAGTTCCTGTACCAACTATACATCTATTTAACCTGGTACTATGTACCAACTATACATCTAATTTAACCTGTACTATGTACAAACTATACATCTATTTAACCTGGTACTATGTACCAACTATACATCTATTTAACCTGGTACTATGTTACCAACTATACATCTATTTAACCTGGTACTATGTACCAACTATACATCTATTTAACCTGGTAACTATGTACCAACTATACATCTATTTAACCTGGTACTATGTACCAACTATACATCTACTTAACCGGTACTATGTACCAACTATACATCCTATTAACCTGGTACTATGTACCAACTAGACATCCTTATTTAACCTGGTACTATATACCAACTATACATCTATTTAACCTGGTACTAAGTACCAACTAATACCATCAATTTAACCTGGTACTATGTACCCCAACTATACATCTATTTAACCTGTACTATGTACCAACTATACATCTATTTAACCTGGTACTATGTACCAACTATACATTATTTAACCTGTACTATGTGTACCAACTATACATCTATTTAACCTGGTACTATGTACCAACTATACATCTATTTAACCTGGTACTATGTACCAACTATACATCTATTTAACCTGGTACTATGTACAACTATACATCTACTTAACCTGGTACTATGTACCAACTATACATCTATTAACCTGGTACTATTGTACCAACTATACATCTGCTTAACTTGGTACTATGTACCAACTATACATCTATTTAACTGGTACTATGTACCAACTATACATCTATTTAACCTGGTACTGATGTCCAACTATACATCTACTTAACCTGGTACTATGTACCAACTATACATCTATTAACCTGGTACTATGTACCAACTAAACATCTATTTAACCTGGTACTATAGTACCAACTATACATCTATTTAACCCTGGTACTAGTACCAACTATACATCATTTAACCTGGTACTATGTACCAACTATCATCTCTATGTTAACCTGGTACTTATGTACCAACTATACATCTATTTAACCTGGTACATGTCACTAACTATACTATTTAACCTGGTACTTGTGACCAATATACATCTATTTTAACGCTGGTACTATGTACCAACTATACATCTATTTAACCTGGTACTATGTACCAACTATACATCTGCTTAACCTGGTACTATGTACCAACTATACATCTGCTTAAACTGGTACTATGTACCAACTATACATCTGCTTAAACTGGTACTATGTACCAACTATACATCTATTTAACCTGGTACTATGTAGCCACTATACATCTGCCTAACTTGCAGATATGTGCTTTATGATGTGCTCTCTATCAGCGAAGAGACTCGTAAAAATAAAAGTCCAGTGTTATAGACTTACCTGCCAGTATAAAATGTCTGCATCCTTGAATAGGGAAGGTTGTAAGGCCTTAGCACCATTAGCAGTACACAGAGGAAAAGAAAACGTCTCTGTTTAAAAGATTGATGAGCCTTTGTTAAAGCTGCCGGCAGTTCCAGAATCTTACTCTGTCATCCTTACTAACCAAGAGAGTTTCTCAGCAATCGTGAGGAAAAGGTCAACACTCCAAAACAAATACATCCTAGAAATAAATCTTTACACTTCTCTTCATTCATAGCCAGCAGGCAGGAGGACTAGAGCTATTCCATTCTTTTAAAATTAACATACTAAAGAAATTCATTTGTCAAACATAAAAAAGCTTTTGAATATAAAAAAATAAGAAGAACTGAATAAACACTGACGACTTTGAGTTGCAATTTTATTTTTATTGTGGGAACTTCATGTCACTAAACTAAACTGTCATTAAAGAAATATGTTTTAGTAGTTGGGACCTATAGTTTTAAGGACTGTGTTGAAATATTTGTATTAGTGGTGGTTGAATCCTTCCAGTGTGTATTCTGTCGTGCATAGCTAACTGTTGTCCTACTGAATGTATAGCCAAGGCGTYAACTCAATGTGTTTTAGAATTATATTCTATGTCGATTCCTATGGTGTATTTATGAAAATGATTAGAATCTAATACATTTTATTCTTGAGTAGGTACACTCCCCTGAGTATTTATTTTGACAGAGAAGCTAAAACTTTTAATTTGGCTCTATACTCCAGCATTTTGGATTTGAGATTAAATGTTTCYTATAATGCAACAGTACAGAATGTCACCTTTTATTTTTGTGTATTTTCATACATACATACATACAGTGCATTCGGAAAGTATTCAGACCCCCTTGACTTTTTCCGCATTTTGTTACGTTACAGCCTTTTTCTAAAATTGATTAAATAATTGTTTCCCTACATCAATCTATACACAATAGCCCATAATGACAAAGCGAAAACAGGTCTTTTTTTTTTACGTATTAAACATAAAAAACCTGAAATACCTTATTTACATAAGTATTCAGACCCTTTGCTATGAGACTCGAAATTGAGCTCAGATGCATCCTGTTTCCATTGATCATCCTTGAGATGTTTCTACATCTTGATTGGAGTCCACTGTGGTAATTCAATTGATTGGACATGATTTGGAAAGGCACACAGCTGTCTATATAAGGTCTTACAGTTTACAATGCATGTCAGAGCAAAAACCAAGCCATGATGTCGAAGGAATTGTCTGTAGAGCTCCGAGACAGGATTGTGTCGGGGCACAGATCTGGGGAAGGGTACCAAAAGATTTCTGTAGCATTGAAGATCCCCAAGAAACACAGTGGCCTCCATCATCAGCTGGACYCCCAGCCAAACTGAGCAATCACGAGAGAAGGGCCTTGGTCAGGGAGGTGACCAAGYACCCGATGGTCACTCTGACAGAGCTCCAGAGTTCCTATGTGGAGATGGGAGAACCTGCCAGAAGGATAACCATCTCTGTAGCACTCCATCAATCAGGCCTTTATGGTAGAGTGGCCAGACGGAAGCCACTCCTCAGTAAAAGGCACATGACAGCCCGCTTGGAGTTTGCCAAAAGGCACCTAAATACTCTCAGACCATGAAAAACAAGATTCTCTGGTCTGATGAAACCAAGATTGAACTCTTTGGCCTGAATGCCAAGCGTCACGTCTGGAGGAAACCTGGCACCATCCCTACGGGGAAGCATGGAGGTGGCAGCATCATGCTGTGGCTTCTGAATGTCCTTGAGTGTCTCAGCCAGAGCCCGGACTTGAACCTGATCGAACGTCTCTGGAGACACCTGAAAATAGCTGTGCAGCGATGATCCCCATCCAAAACTGACAGAGCTTGAGAGGATCTGCAGAGATGAATGGGAGAAACTCTTCAATTACAGGTTTGCCAAGCTTGTAGCGTCATACCCAAGAAGACTCTAGGCTGTAATCATTGCCAAAGGTTCTCCAACAAAGTACTGAGTAAAGGGTCTATGTAAATGTGACATTTCAGTTTTTTACATTTAATGCATTTGCAAAAATGTCTAAAATCCTGTTTTTGCTACACACAATGGGATATTGTGTGTAGATTGATGAGGGAAAAAAACGATTCAACAAAACGTATCAAAATGTGGAAAAAGTCAAGGAGTCTGAATACTTTCCAAATGCACTGTACATACAGTACCAGTCAAAAGTTTGGACACACCTACTCATTCAAGGGTTTTTCTTTATTTTTACTATTTTCTACATTATAGAATAATAGTGAAGACATCGAAACTATGAAATAACACATATGGAATCATGTAGTAACCACAAAAGTGTTAAACAAACCAAAATATATATTTTTGGTTTTAGATTCTTTAAAGTAGCCACCCTTTGCCTTGATGACATCTTTGCACACTCTTAGCATTCTCTTTACCAGCTTCATGAGAAATGCTTTTCCAATGATAGTCCCACTAAGCGCAAACCAGATGGGATGCCGTATCGCTGAAGAATGCTTTGGTAGTCATGCTGGTTAAGTGTGCCTTGAATTCTAAATAAATCACTGAGTGTCACCAGCAAAGCACCCCCACACAATCACACCTACTCCTCCATGCTTCACGGTGGGAAGCACACGTGCGGCGATCATCCGTTCACCTACTCAGCGTCTCACGAAGACACATCGGTTGGAACCAAAAACCTCAAATCTGTGGAAAATATATTTGGGCTGCAATCTGAGGTGCAGTTTCTCTATTGAACGTATCCTCTGCAGCAGAGGTAACTCTGGGTCTTCCTTTCCTGGGGCGGTCCTCATGAGAGCCAGTTTCATCATAGCGCTTGATGGTTTTTGCGACTGCACTTGAAAAAARGTTCAAAGTTCTTTACATTTTCTGGTTTGACTGACCTTCATGTTTTAAAGTAATGATGGACTGGCATTTCTCTTTGCTTATTTGAGCTGTTCTTGCTATAATATGGACTTGGTCTTTTACCAAATAGGGCTCTCTTCTGTATACCAACCCTACTTTGTCACAACACAACTGATTGGCACAAATGCATTAAGGAAAGAAATTTCACAAATTCACTTTTAACAAGGTACACCTGTTAATTGAAATGCATTCCAAGTGACTACCTCATGAAGCTGGTTGAGAGAATGCCAAGAATGTGCAAAGCTGTCATCAAGGCAAAGGGTGGTTACTTTGAAGAATCTCAAATATACAATATATTTTGATTTGTTTAACCCTTTTTTTATGGTTACGACATGATTCCATATGAGTTATTTCAAAGTTTTGATGTCTTCACTATTATTATACAATGTAGAAAATAGTAAAAATAAAGAAAAACCCTTGAATGAGTAGATGTGTCCAAACTTTTGACTGGTAATGTATGTTAAATCTTAATACTAATATATATCTATATGAATTTATTACCTTTCACCTACCACCTCTAATATCTTACAACTCAATGTACTAGGTATCAACTATGTACAGTAGTTTGGTAATACATCACTCTCACTCAGATGTCCTCATCCTCATACCATAGTCACTCTCATTTCTACTCACTATTACTCCATAACAACCCACACCAAAACATCCACCCTGCGGTGTGTTAATATGCTACCATGTCTATCACGGCTTAAGTCAACCTAACCTCTAATTGATCTACTCCTAACAGGGAAGAAGAACAGCCTGCTCCTCCAGAAGTTCCAGAAGGATCTGAACGCTGGGGTGTTCAACACGCAGGAGAACGAGATATTGAAGCAGATAATCCGTCAGGACAGGGAGATGGTGATGATGGTGGACCGCAAACAGTCGGTCACAGGGATGTCGGTCACCGGGATGAATTCCACCCCGATATCTGGAAATTCCATAATTAACTCTCCGGCTCAGCAGCCCTACACCACTGCCCTGGGCAACAACCAGTTRCAGCAGTCAGCCYCCCKTTTYACKTACAGRGCTTCGGSCYTCATTGCCCCCTCCGCKGCAGCCGCCGCCCGCATCCTGCCWGCCTCGMCGCAGGGWGTCTARCCRGTCCCCAGRGTCWRCCARYGCAACCTGAKCTCATCCTCGCCRGTCCCCCAGACRCCKCRCTCTCTCCAMCAGCAAGGGMCRATCATGTCCCCYGTATRCTTCAKCACGGCTGTGTGCAGTCCACCCGTGCAGACCCCTGGGCTGGCAGGCCGCAGCTTCCAGTACGGCTCGCCCACCGCCTCCCAGCTCTCCCTTATCCAGCAGCCGCTGCCTACTGGCCTACCACCACAGCAACAACTACCACAGCCACAGCAACCAGGAGGAGCTGCGGCATCCTCAGCAACACAACAACCACAACAACAGCAGCAGCAGCAAGTCCCGTCACCTCAGAGGAGTGACAGCCTCCACAAGGCCAGCCATGCTCTCCAGTCGGGAAGCCTGAGTCGAGACGTGCGCCACCTCTCTGCCTCCCAGCCCTCCCTGCCCCATGACACGTCCCTGGGGCCCCGAGCGCACCCTGCAGCATCTGGGGACTCCCTGGCCTCCATTGCCCCGCCGGTGGCTGCGATCCAGGGTATGGGTATACAGAGCGGTCTCCGCACCACAGTGCCCCAGAGGGTCAACCTGTTCCGCCAGATGTCATCGGGAGCGTTGCCTCCGGTGCGAGCGGTGTCCTCTGCAGCCCAGCACAGGGATTCCACTGGCTCTAGGAGAGATTCTAGAAGAGATTCTACCTTAAGCAGTACAGAGACCGAGCAAGATAAGATGCGGTTCGCATCAAATTTATGATCTCATTTTTCTTTTTTTAAACTTCTGTTTTATTTCATTTTTAAATGGAGATACAAAAAAAGATAAAGATGAACTTGAGTATTTTTTTGTTTTCTCAAATTTTTCTTCAGAAAAAAAAATTAGCCTAAAGGAATTCCTGTACAGACTGCCCTTGTATTATATTTTAGACACATTTTCTCCCTACATTTAAGAATGTATATTAAATAAATATATATATATATATGTGTGTAAATCCAACTAGAATATTTGGCAAAGACTATTTAAAAGCTCTAGTATATAAACATGAGTCTTCCTTTCCAAAAAATACAAATATAGATATCAAATGTATGGAGAGGGGGGGGGGTGTTTGTTATTTTCTGTTTTTGTAAACTGGAATGCATCGTGATGAATCCTGACAGATGACTTTTGGATAATTTTTTTTTTGTACCTGCGAGAAGAGGAAGTAAAATATCTTCTCACATTACGCAGCTTTGTCACCACTGTGGAATAACTGACGCGAGCGAACCTTGAAACTGTCAACAACAAAAAAAGCACACACTCAAACATAAATCTAATGACATCATTTGTGGGACCTTAATCTTAGCAATCAACACAGGTACAATAGCTAGGTGTTCCATTGCTCTCAGCAATACATCCTCTTGAGCCACAGTGTCCTCACACAGTGGTCGGTGAACACCATGACAGTGTTATGGGTCCAAAGGGATATAAATAGACGTGATGCTCTTTTTTTGTTTGTAGAAGGATGATGTTGTGAGCAAAGAATGGATGATGCTGTTTTTAGTCCTAATTTCAGACCGTGATAGACGTTATGTAATGTTGCTTAACAAAACTATGTGTACATTTATAATATTTATAAACTAAAGATTATCACCATTATGCAATAGACTGTGATATAAAGATTATCTATATGTGTGTTGTAAATAGTTTTGTAGATCTAGTATTTACAGATACTGTGTGGTGCATTCTCAATCATAACAATGTCTTACTTCTTTCAGGAACCTTGATATCTTCATCATCATCATCTATATGTGAGAAAAAAAGTTAATAAGTGACAACAATGCATATATTCATTAGAGATAAGAAAACCTTAACGCAATAGCTAGCACTACTTGACACTGAGAAATGCCTGTCATACTGAGAATCTTCATTAGTCTGCATAGTCCTTGTTTCCTTGTTTATTTTAACCATCTAGCAAGCAAAAGAGAAGCGAATGAGGGATTAAATATTTTTTTAACGCTGAGGATTCAACACTTTTCAACACATTTAACGCTGATGTTTCAAAACTTTTCAACACATTTGTAGCATGGACTCCTTAACACCTGTTATTATACACTTCAAACATGTCTCCCCTGTATGTTCACCTCCTTTGGGACGGTGTTATTTCTAGAGATGCTATATTTTATTTCAGTCACATGCTACACAATATAGTAATACCCTTTTACAGTGTTTTTCTTACTGTGGGTGTGCTGGGTGAGTAAACCTACCCATTCCTTACAGCAATTAAGAGTTATTGTATGTTTGACTACCCGTACACAATGTGACACTTTAGAATTACTGTAAATATGAATCATTGTTGAATCTATCATATCTTGACTCCAAATCTTTTAGTTATTTTTGACACCTTTTGATTTCCAATTTATTTTTTATTTTTTTTAATGTCATTCCGAGGGTACAGACAGCCTGTTTGGATGTTTTAGTCAGGCTTTCTGCTTTTTTTATTTATTTTTCATATTTAATTTCATTGCCTCARCTTCCATATCATGTATTCAAATAATGTGATCGTCTAGTGTGGCAGTGGAATGTAAAGAAAAGTTTTCATACCGACAGAAAATTTATAAACTCTGTCTTTTTCTGCAATATGCCCATCGGCTGTAGGTTTGCAGTCTAGACGTATGAATTTTCCAGTCAAAGTTAATGTTGAAGAAGACTGACATGACCWTTCCAGACACCTCTCTCTTTGAGTAGGTCACGTTATAAGTCAAGTGTTTGGGCCCCATTTTAAAAACAATCACAGTGTGTGAATTAGAGCGATAGCAACATATGCTGGGTTGCATTAAGGTTTCTGTCTCTTGTGTGTCTGAATCCATCGTAGTAACTGTAACAATATCAACAAAATTACAATGTTTAAGCTTATTTATTTAGTGTCCTGGGGGGGTCCAGAAATGTGACTAAACTTTGAGACAATTCATTAAGGTCAGTCATTCTAACACAGCTTACCCTCGTGAGGTTGCAGACTATTTGACGTGCTTATGAATTGATGTGTATGTTTGCTAGAGACCCCCACATGTATTGTGTATAGTAACCATGTGAGTAATTAGTATGATATGTTCCTCACAGACAACCACCTCTCATGGTTTTAGAGTCACAATCTTCATGGCGGCAAACATGCTCCATCAGTCGGCTCCGAGTATCTAAGCCCCCCCCCCTTAGAGACACACCTAAAAAGATGAGCAGTACTTCAATACAGACAACGTGTGTCAACATTACACCGATACAGAGTCCACCTCAAAAAAATGTGTCTCATAAAAAGCATGCACTTCTCACAAATACTTAAAAAGATACTATATAAAAAAAAAGTTGACGTTAAATGTACTGTGAGATTATGTTTTGTTCATTGTCTGTCTAGACGTTATTTGTGTGCAACGAAAGCGTTGACATTTTCACAAAAGGACACTTAAGTATTTGTGCCTAAAACTGTAGCCATGTTCGATACTTTTTATTTGTTTTGAGTGCGAGGAGCTATAATGTGCATATGCACCTATACAACACATTTATTACTTATCATATGTGTTCTATGTTTCAAATATTCTTTTTTGAGAGGAAGATGTAACCAATGTGAAGATGATGGCCAAATGTCTCAGTTTAACAATTGGAATCTTTGAAGACAATTGCGAACGTCTATGAAAAGGCTCTCTCATTCTGCTATAGAACTCTCTGAATTACAGTAATGACTAGTACAGTCTCTACAGAACTGGGAGGATACTAACACGTTGACGAGACATTGTAAAACATTTTGAAGCACCTTTTGTAACTTCCTTTGTAGCTAGCCACTGATGTTTTGTTGATTGTTAATGTTGCGCGGAATGAAACTGGCCAAAGCAAAACATTCAAAGTAATTTTCTTTATTTTGAATTGCACTTTCTGATGAAAGAAAAATACGATACAGACTCTTCAGTCAGTTATTTTAAGTGAATAACGAAGGTTTAAAGGGAGATGTATGATGTAGATTGGAACTCTCTAAACATGGAGAAATGTTCTATTCCGAGACTGCTTAATCCTGATCTGCCATGGTGAATGTATTCATGGGTTGCACCTCCGTCTTATCGTTGCCATTATGAACGTTTTACAGACGCCGCAGCCATATTGGTGCCCAAAAGTCKAGTTGATGCRCAGTCATTCTGAACGGGGCTAATGASTGTTTCATCTAAATTACACTATAGTGACCTYGAAATACGATGACATTYCTAAAGTAGGCAAATATTTAGTAGGAATCAGCTTTGCCATCAACATTAATGTAGTCAAACTTACTTTAGACAGATGACAATGTTGTCATTAGCTAGCAAAGATTGTCCAAAATAGTTAGCAAAGCTAGCTTAAATCCGGTGGTCTCCGCTCAATTTTAGCTAGCTAGCTAATGTTATACTGCATCTAAAGTCAATCTGGTGACATKATTTTGTCCTTATTTTGCCAGGTAAATTGACTGAAAACAAATGTTCATTTACAGCAATGACCTGGGGAATAGTTACAGGGTAGAGAAGGGGGATGAATGAGCCAATTGGACAATGATGACAAAAGGTTTTCCTGCAAATTATTTGCCTCTACAAACGTCATTGTATTTTTCCAAGCCACTGTCATACACTTTCGATGAAATCTTCATCAGCGCCAATTGACAATGCATTGAGTAAGAGCGCTCGGTCGGGAATCAGTCCTAAAACGAATGTTCAAAACAATATTGTGACGAAATGTGCGACCCATGAATAGGAACTTTCACACGGTTCAGATGGATAGCAGCGCTGTTGGTTTGTGGTGTTTTTGATACTTGCCTTTGGAGGGGAAAGCTTCCCAACTATGTGCTTTTTTTTCTCACAATAATTCCCGACCACAGCTATCTAGCATTCTGGAATGGGCATTATGATGTATGTAATACAACACGAACGGACGAATCAGCTTACAGTTTTAGCAGTATGGAGAACTCTCAATTAACCAGCACATATATTTGTACATTTATTTTGTTTTGTTTTTAAATAAAAATGCTAAAATGAACAAAGCCCAGTGCCCAGAGAAAGGAAACTAGGGTCTTTATTCACAAAGCCTCTCAGAGTAGGAGTGCTGTGACCTAGTGTTAGTTTGACCTTTTGGATAAATTCATGCGATTATTTGGACAAAAGGAAAAACTGATTTTAGACCAGTACTCCTAAACTGAGATGATTTGTGAATACGGGCCAAGAATTTTTGGGTTCTGAACCTTGACAGTGCAGGTGTAATATGTTAACTGTTAATGTGCGATAATGTTCATCTTGGAGAGATTATGGTGTAGATAATGCTGTAAGTTACGAGCCACACGTACGTTCCTCTTAAACCCCGCTGACAGATTCATGTTAATAAAACAAGCTTGGTAAAAAAAAATGAACAGTTAGTTGGTTACTTGACACAGAGTTCTTACAACTATATGCAGACAAATGGTGTTTGTCAAAAAAATTATTTTGATTTCTGTTTGAATTTTGTTTTGTTTGTAAATAATAAACCTTTAACATGTAGAAAATAAAAGACATATTGTCATTTAGCTGCTGAGTTTACGTGTAATTTTGTTTCTGAATGTTTCTAGACAGACAGACAGACAGATAGATAATCTTGACAATGATATCAATCAACTTATAGGTCACCGCATCAGTGAATTCACTCATTTTCTCCCTTCCTATTTAATACAACTAAAGAGGGAGAGATGACTGATAGAATAGGGTGGTGGGATAGAGTGATGATGGAGGAGGAGGTAGGTGGTGGAGGATGGATGGATAAATGATTGAGAGAGGAGGAGGGTGGTAGGAGGAAGGATAGGAGGGATGATATAATGAAGAAGGGTGGGCATCAGGAATAGAGCTTGTCAGTAGTTACCGTGGAGATGAGTGATGGGTTTTCTGGGGCTCTGGGGTTTTCCATTCGTTACCCCATAATACAGTTATCACTTATAAAGTATTCATACATCAAGACAGATTCCCCTCTACCTGACAATGCACTTCGGCTGAGGACAGACCAGGGGACCAGTAAATTGTGACTCATGTACCTGGAGGTGTGCTGTAACTGCTACTTTATTGGTAAACATATCATTCATCAGATATTACACTATATATTGAATAGGGTGTCATTTGGGACGCATGCAGTGACTCATATACCTTGAGGTGTACTGTAACTGCTACTTTATTGGTAAACATATCATTAATCATTCAGGGATAACAGCTATCAAATTAATTTTTTCAGAGATATAAACAATATTGATATGTATATATATATATGACAAAGTAGTGAGTCATCTACCTGGAAGTGCACTGAAACTGTGCTGCTCTATTGGAAAACAGAGCTTCATACTCGGGTGATGACAGATATCCTATTATATTGTCATGAGTCTAAGTATATTAGATTATATTGATTGTAATATGTAATATAGAGGCTATATGTAATATGGTGCTATATAGACTAATGTATGTTTTGAACTAATGAATATATTTGTATGTAAATACAACTCTTGAAATCTGAACGGATGGTCTGTTTATAGTTCCGCTGCACCGAGATGGTAAGTTATCTTGTGTTGAAGAAAGAAACTGGTTTCCGGTTACGAGTTGAAAGATAAGCTTCCTGGGGGTTATTCTCAAGTCAGGTACGAGTCAGCCGATCTGCTCCTTCATTCTCAATGGAACACTGCCCTCAGTTAAGACATTCAAATTGCATTAAATGTGTGTAATAGTATATACACAGTGGATTAATGTTTTATTATCGGGTTGTTAAGTAACTAACGCTGCTCCTGGCACCGTTGCCTATAAATATCAGAGAGACAATGAACAGCTTCTGAAATGTTTTAAATATTCATAGTTATTATCATTTGTGGTAATTAGATTCTTCAGAAGGTCGAAATGGCAGCTGGATCTGGATGGCATAGCGGTGTGAGGGAATGGAGAACTGGAGGTTTCAAATACCTTTTATGAAATTCATCCTGCTAATAAAGCTTTCCCACTCACACACAGAGGAATCACAGCAGACTGATTTGTGTGGAACTTATGTTGCTCCCTTTGTAAATTACAACTAAATGATTGTTGATAATCCCAGAAAATCAAGTCACGCTATGTGATCATTTGGTTGAACTTATACTTGAATGTGTATTATGTAATGTAGKGGTACATGGCTTTAGTTGAACGTACTTTGACCTAAAGCACTAAGCACATGGATATGACAGACTAACCATGTGTTTTTACTAGGGCTGTTAAACGATTCAAACATTTGGTATGATTAATCACATTTCTATAACTTTTTCAAATTTGACACTAACTAAAGATGTTTCAATTTAAAACACTACATTTGCTTATAGTATAATCTATTTTGATTAGGCCTGTAAGMGGAAGAAAACACAAAATAAACGGTATTGTAAGACAATAACAACAGATCAGGTCAGGTCTGATGTAAAATATCATAAAGCTAAAGCTAGCRTTGGCTACTTCTTATCCCTGTTCTTCAACATTTTTTAAAATTGTATWGAATTTTTTTTATTTCTCCWTTATTTAACCAGGTAGGCTAGTTGAGAACAAGTTCTCATTTGCAACTGCGACCTGGCCAAGATAAAGCATAGCAATTTGACACTGTAATGCGTGTATATGGGAGGCGAAGTCAAGTGCAGGAGAGCGGAGTATAATAAACAGGCACACTTTAATACCGGTTCCCAAATGACAGCACAWAACACATACAAGTGCCAAAAACACGGTCGAAAACAAAAGTGCAAAAATGAAAAGTGGATCGGCGGTGGCTAGAAAGCCGGGGACGTCGACCGCCGACCGAACAAGAAGAGGGACCGACTTCGGCGGAAGTCGTGACAGACACATACAACAACACAGAGTTACACATGGAATAAACAAACCATACAGTCAATAATACAGTAGAAAAAAAAGAAAACAAAAAGTCTATATACAGTGAGTGCAAATGAGGTAAGATAAGGGAGTTAAGGCAATGAATAGGCCATGGTGGCGAAGTAATTACAATATAGCAATTAAACACTGGTAGATGATAGGCATGATAAGCTAAAGTAGCCAGATGTCCCGGATTTCCGGTGACCTTTCCCCAATTATACCCCAGAAAGAAAAAAAGCATTTCGCAAGTTAAATTGAGGGTTATATTTCCAATAATCAAATGCTGTATCCAATCAGATTTCCATGTAAAAAATAAAAAAAAATCTATCCATGTACCCAGCTCGTTTGCTCCCGCTGCTATCTCTCACTACAGTATCTCATATCTCATGTATGTATTGACACCCCTTTGTTATGACAGTCCAAATTCAACTCAGGTGCATCCAATTTCCTTTGATCATCCTCACTACAACTTGATTGGAGTCCACCTGTGGCCAATTCAATTGTTTGGACATGATTTAGAAAGAAACATACATGTCTATATAAGGTCCKACAGTTGACAGTGCATGTCAGAGCAAAAACTATACCGTGAAGTCCGAGGAACTGTCCGTAGATCTCTGAGATATAATTGTAGTGAGGCATATATCTGGGGAAGGGTATAAAACCATTTCTAGAGTGTTGAAAGTTTCCAAGAGCACAGTGGTCTCCATCATTCGGGAATTGAAAAAATGATGAACTACCCAGACTCTTCCTAGAGCTGTCCGTCTGACCAAACTGAGCAACCGGGCAAGAAGGACCTTGGTCAGGGAGGTGACCAAGAATGCAATGACCACTGTAACAGAACTACAGAGTTCCTTGGCTGAGATGGGAGAACCTGCCAGAAGGACAACAGTTTCTACAGCACTTCAGCACTCTGGGCTTTATGGGAGAGTGATCAAACGGAAGCCACTCCTGAGAAAAAGGCACATGACAGCATGCCTGGAGTTTGCAAAAAAGCCACTTGAAAGACTCTGAGATCATAAGGCAAAATATGATGTGGTCTGATGAGACAAAATGTTACTTTTTGGCCTGAATGCAAAGCGCTATGTCTGGAGAAAACCAGGCACAGCTCATCACCCATTTATCACCATCCCTAGGGATGCTTTCCAGCGGCAGGGACTGGGAGACTGGTAAAACAAGAGGGAATAATGAATGGAGCCAAAACCCTTGATGGGAACCTGCTTCAGAGTGCAAACAGCCAAAGCAACACTGGAATGGCTTCAGAACAAGAATGTGAAAATCCTTGAGTTGCCCAGCCAAAACCCAGACATGAATCCCATCGAAAATATGTGGAAAGAATTGAAGATTGCTGTTCACAGCTGCTCCCCATCTAATTTAAGCTTGAGAAAAGGAAGAATGGGAGAAAATCCTTAAATCCAGATGTGCAAAGCTGATACAGACATACCCAAGACGACTCAAAGCTGATACAGACATACCCAAGACCGACGACTCAAAAGCTGATACAGACATACCAAGACGACTCAAAGCTGATACAAGACATACCCAAAGATGACTCAAAGCTGATTACAGACATACCCAAGACGGCTCAACTATAACGATAACCATGATGAGACTCAAAGCTGATAACACGACATACCAAGACGGCTCAAAGCTGATACAGACATACCCAGACAACTCAAAGCTGATACAGACATACCCAAGACACTCAAAGCTGATCAGACATTCCCAGACGACTCAAAGCTGATACAGCACATACCCAAGAGACTCAAAGCTGATACAGACATACCCAAGACGGCTCAAAGCTGATACAGACATACCCAAGACAACTCAAAGCTGATACGACAATCCAGACGACTCAAAGCTGATCAGACATACCAAGACGACTCAAAGCTGATACAGACAACCCAAGAAGACTCAAAGCTGATACAGACATACCAAAGCGACTCAAAGCTGATACAGACATACCCAAGAAGACGGCTCAAAGCTGATACATACATACCCAAGACGACTCAAAGCTGATACAGACAACCCAAGAAGACTCAAAGCTGATGCAGACATACCAAGAAGACTCACAAAGCTGATACAGACATATCCAAGACACTCAAAGCTGATGCAGACATACCCAAGAAGACTCAAAGCTGATGCAGCATACCCAAGACGATCAAGCTGATCAGACATACCCAAGACGACTCAAAGCTGATACAGACATACCACAAGAAGACTCAAAGCTGATACAGACATACCCAAGAAGACTCAAGCTGATACAGACATACCCAAGACGACTCAAAGCTGATACAATACCAAAGACTCAAGCTGTAATCACCCCCAAAGCTGCTTCTACAAAGTATTGACTCAGCAGTGTGAATTTCTACTATGTAAATGAGATATTTCCGTATTTCATAGTTTTTTTTAAGATCATTTTGTCATCATTGGGTACTGTGTGGATTTTTTGTTTAAATCCATTTTTAATTCAGGCTGTAACACAACAAAATATGGAATAAGTCAAGGTGTTGAATAGTTTCTGAAGTTCTGTAATATGTAGTGTTGTTGACTAGGGGTTAAAAATTCTAATTATGTTCGTTTATTTCTAATGCTTTATATTAAGTGACTCCCTGGCTTTTAATATTATATCATGACCAAGCCCTTGTTGCTTCTCTGCATGAGCTGGAAAAACCTAGCTGCCTGGTCTCAATATCCCCCAGGGTCTCTAGCAGCCTGGTCTCAATATCCCCAGGTACCTAACTACCTAACTACCTGGTCTCAATTCCAGGTACTCAGCTGCCTGGTCTCAATATCCCCAGGTACCTATGCCTGGTCTCAATATCCAGGTACCTACTGCCTGGTTCAATTCCCAGGTACCTAGCTGCCTGGTCTCAATATCCCCCAGGGTCCTAGCAGCCTGTCTCAATACCCCCAGGTACTAGCGCCTGGTCTCAATATCCCCAGGTACCTAGCTGCCTGGTCTCAATATCCCCCAGGTACCTAGCTGCTGTGTCAATATCCCCCTAGGTACCTAGCTGCCTGTGTCCAATATCCCCCAGGTCTAGCGCAGCCTGGTCTCAATATTCCCCCAGGTACCTAACTGACTGGTCTAATATCCCCCAGGTACCTAGCTGCCTGGTCTCAATATCCCCAGGTACCTTGCTAATGACTGGTCTCATATCCCCCAGGTACCTAGCTGCCTGGTCTCAATATCCCCCAGGTACCTACTGACTGGTCTCAATCTCCCAGGTACCTAGCTGCCTGGTCTCAATATCCCCAGGTACCTACTGCCTGGTCTCAATATCCCCCTAGGTACCTAGCTGCCTGGTCTCAATATCCCCAGGTAACCTAGCTGCCTGGTCTCAATATCCCCCCAGGTACCTAACTGCCTGGTCTCAATATCCCCTAGGTACTACTGCTGGTCTCAATATCCCAAAGGTCTAGTTGCCTGGTTCAATAACCCAGGTACCTAGCTGCCTGGTCTCAATATCTCCCAGGTACCTAGTTGCCTGGTCTCAATATCCTCAGGTACTAGCTGCCTGGTCGCAATATCCCCCAGGTACCTAGCTGCCTGGTCTCAATATCTCTCCAGGTACCTAGTTGCCTGTCTCAATATCTCCCCAGGTACTAGCTGCCTGGTCTCAATATCCCCAGGCGTCTCTAGCAGCCTGGTCTCAATATCTCCCAGGTACCTAGCTGCCTGATTCAATCATCCCCAGGGTCTCTAGCAGCCTGGTCTCAATATCCCAGGTACCTTAACTACCTCTAACTACCTGGTCTCAATATCCCCCTTCTCCCCAGGTTACCTGCTCCGTTAGCTGCCTGGTCTCAATATCCAGTCCCTAGTCGGTTATCCTTAAGCTTGCCTGGTCTCAATATCCCCCAGGTACTAGCTGCCTGGCTCAATATCCCCAGGGTACCTAGGCTTCCTGGTCCTGCAATATCCCCCAGGTCTACCTAGCTCGCTCCTGTCTAATATCCAGGTACTAATTGCTGCCTGGTCTCAATATCCCAGGTACCTTTACTGCATGGTCATCATAGTCCCTCCCAGGTTACCTACTCTAGTAGGCTGCCTGGGTACCATATCCCCTGAGGTAACCTAGTCTGGCCATGGAGTCTTCAAT
>NC_036860.1:66894111-66922484 GCF_002910315.2 Salvelinus sp. IW2-2015
CCCAAAAGAGGATGATACTTTTTATTTTTGGTTTTGAGTGCGAAGGAAAGCTGATAAGTGCATATCACGCTATACAACACATTTATTAACTTATCATATGTGTTTCTATGTTTCAAATATTCTTTTTTGAGAGGAAGTGTAACCAATGTGAAGATGTTTGATGGCCAAATGTCTCAGTTTAACAATTGGGACATCTTTGAAAGACAAATTGCGAAGCCTATGAAAAGGCTCTCTCATTCTGCTATAGAACTCCTCTGAATTAACAGTAATGACTAGTACAGTCCTTTAAAAACCTACCAAAAAAGGAAAAACTGGGGGAGGGAATATCAACACGTTGACGAGACATTGTAAAACATTTTTGGAAAGCTCCTTTTTTGTAAACTTCTTGTTAGCTAGCCACTGATGTTTGGTTGATTGTTCAATGTTGCGCGAATGAAACTGGCCAAAAGCAAAACATTCAAAGTAAATTTTCTTTATTTTGATTGCACCTTTTCCTGATGACAGACAAATACGATACATGACTCTTCAGTCAGTTATTTTTAAGTGAATAACGAAGGTTTAAAGGAAGATGTATGAATGTAGATTGAACTCTCTAAACCTGGAGAAATGTTCTATTCCGAGACTGCTTAATCCTGATTGCCATGGGAATGTATTCATGGGTTGCACCTCGTCTGTTAATTTGCGTTGCCATTATGACGTTTTCAGACGCCGCAGCCATATTGGTGCCAACAAGTCGCAGTTTGAATTGCCCAGTCTTCTTAACGGGGCTAATGACTGTTTCATCTAAATTACACTATAGTGACCTAGAAACTACGATGAATTGCTAAAGTAGGGCAAATATTTAGTAGGAATCAGCTTTGGCCATCAACATTAATGTAGTCAAACTTTACTTTAGACAGATGACAATGTTGTTCATTAGCTCAGCAAAGATTGTCCAAAATAGTTAGCAAAGCTAGCTTAATCCGGTGGCTCCGCTCAATTTAGCTACTAGCTAATGTTATACTGCATCTAAAGTCAATCTGGTCCATCAATTTTGTCCTTATTTTGCCACGGTAAATTGACTGACAAAAAAATGTTCATTTACAGCAAATCGACCTGGGGAATAGTTTAACAGGGTAGAGAAGGGGGGATGAATGAGCCAATTGGGACAATGAATGAGCAAAAGGTTTTTCCTTGCAAATTATTTGCCTCTACAACGTCATTGTATTTTTTCAAGCCAACTGTCATACACTTTCGATGAAATCTTCATCAGCGCGCGAATTGACAATGCATTGGAGTAAGAGCTGCTCGGTCGGGATCAGTCCTAAAACGAATGTTCCCAAACAATATTGTGACGAAATGTGCGACCGCATGAATAAGGAACTTTCACAGCGGTTCCAGATGGATAGCAGCGCTGTTGGTTTGGGTGGTGTTTTTTGATTACTTGCCTTTGGAGGGGAAAGCTTCCCAACTATGTGCTTTTTTTTCTCACAACTAATTCCGCGACCACAGCTATTAAGCATTCTGGAATGGGCAATTATGATGTTTGTAATACAAAACGAACGGACGAATCAGCTTACAGTTTTAGCAGTATGGAGAACTCTCAATTAAACCAGCACATATATTTGTACATTTATTTTTTGTTTTGTTTTTAAATAAAAATGCTAATAAATGAAACGAAAGCCCAGTGCCCAGAGAAAGGAAACGGGTCTTTATTCAAAGCCTCTCCGAGTAGGAGTGCTGTGACTAGTGGTTATTGACCTTTTGGATAAATTCATGCGATTATTTTGGCAAAAGGAAAAACTGATTTTAGACCAGTACTCCTAAACTGAGATGTATTTGTGAATACGGGCCAAGAACTTTTTGGTTTGACACTTGACAGTGCAGGTGTATACTGTTAACTGTTAATCGTGCGAATAATGTTCATCTTGCGAGAGATTATGGTGTAGATTAATGCTGTAAGTTTACAGCCAACGTACGTTCCTCTTAATACCGCTGACACGATTCAATGTTAATAAACAAGCTTGGTAAAAAAATGAACAGCTTAGTTGGTTACTGAAACAAGAGTTCTTAAAAACTATATGCGACAATGGTGTTTGTCAAAAAATATTTTGATTTTGTTGAATATTTGTTTTGTTTTGTAAAATAATAAACCTTTAACATGTAGAAAATAAAAGACATATTGTCATTTAGCTGCGAAGTTTCGGTAATTTGGGTTTCTGAATGTTTCTAGACAGACAGACAGACAGTATGAATATCTTGACAATGGATTCAATCAACTTATAGGTCAACCGCATCAAGTGATTTCACTCTTTTTCTCCGCCTTCCTATTTAATAAACTAAAGAGGGAGAAATGACTGATAGAATAGGGTGGTGGGATAGATGGATGATGGAGGAGGAGGTAGGTGGTGGAGGATGGATGGATAAATGATTGAGGAGAGGAAGGAGGGTGGGTAGGAGGAAGGATAGGAAGGCGATGTATATACTGAAGAAGGCGTGGGCATCAGGAATAGAGCTTGTCAGTAGTTCGTGGAGAATGAGTGATGGTTTCTGGGGCTCTGCGGGTTTTCATTCGTTCACCACCATAATACACGTTATCACTTATAAAGTATTCATACATAAGAACAGATTCCCTCTAACCCTGACAATATGCACATTCGGCTGAGGACAGGACCAGGGGGAACCGTAATTGTGACTCCCATGTACCTGGAGGTGTTGCTGTAACTGCTACTTTATTGGTAAAACATATCATTCTGCAGATATTACACTGATATATTGAATAGGGTGTCATTTTGGGACGCATGCAGTGACTCATTATACCTTGAGGTTGTCTGTACTGCTACTTTATTGGTAAACGATAATATTAATGCATTCAGGGATAACATGCTATCAAATTAGATTTTTCAGAGATATAAACAATAATTGATATGTATATATATATTGACAAAGTAGTGAGTCATTACCTGGAAGTGCACTGAACTGTGCTGCTCTATTGGAAAACAGAAGCCTTCATACTGGTGGTGGATGAAGATATCCTATTATATGTCATGAGTCTATATATTAGATTTATTGATTGTAATATGTTAATAAGGCTATATGTATGTGCTATATAGCACTATGTATGTTTTGAACTAATGAATATATTTGTATGTTAAATATATCTTGAATCTGACAGGATGGCTGTTTATAGTTCCGCTGCAACGCGATGGTAAGTTATCTTTGTATGAAGAAAGAAACTGGTTTCCGGTTACGAGTTGAAAGATAAGCTTCCCTGGGGTTATTTCTCTCAGTCAGGTACGAGTCAAGCCTGATTTGCTCCTTCATTCTCAAATGGAAACACTGCCCTCAGTTAAGACATTCAAATTGCCAATTAAATGTGTGTAATAGTCATATACCAGTGGATTATGTTTTATTAATCGGGTTTGTTAAGTACCATACCGCTGTCCTGGAACCGTTGCCTATAAATATCAGAGAGACAATGAACCGCTTCTGAAATGGTTTTAAATATTCATAGTTCTTATCCATTTGTGGTAATTAGATTCTTCATGAAGTGCGAAATGGCAGCTGGATCTGGAATGGCCATAAGCGGTGTGAGGGAAATGGAGAACTGGAGGTTTCAAAATACCTTTTAATGAAATTATCCTCTGCTAATAAAGCTTTCCCACTCACACACAGAGGAATCACAGCAGACTGATTTGTGTGGAACTATGTTGCTCCCTTTGTAAATTACAACTAAATGATTGTTGTAATCCAAATCAAGTCACGGCTATGTGATCATTTGGTTGAACTTATACTTGAATGTGTATTATGTAATGTAGGGTACATGGCTTTAGTTGAACGTACTTTGACCTAAAGCACTAAGCACATGGATATGACAGACTAACGCATGTGTTTTTTACTAGGGCTGTTAAACGATTCAAACATTTGGTATGATTAATCACATTTCTATAACTTTTTCCAAATTTGACACTAACTAAAGATGTTTCAATTTAAAACACTACATTTGCTTATAGTATAATCTATTTTGATTAGGCCTGTAAGGTGGAAGAAAACACAAATAAAACGGTATTGTAAGACAATAACAACAGATCAGGTCAGGTCTGAATGTAAAATATCATAAAGCTAAAGCCTAGCTTCTTGGCTACTTCTTATCCCTGTTCTTCAACATTTTTTTAAAATTGTATAGAATTTTTTTATTTCTCCTTTATTTAACCAGGTAGGCTAGTTGAGAACAAGTTCTCATTTGCAACTGCGACCTGGCCAAGATAAAGCATAGCAATTTGACACTGTAATGCGTGTATATGGGAGGCGAAGTCAAGTGCAGGAGAGCGGAGTATAATAAACAGGCACACTTTAATACCGGTTCCCAATTGACAGCACATAAACAACATACAAGTGCCAAAAACCGGTCGAAAACAAAAGTGCAAAAATGAAAAAGTGGATCGGCGGTGGCTAGAAAGCCGGGACGTCGACCGCCGACCGAACAAGAAGAGGGACCGACTTCGGCGGAAGTCGTGACAGACACATACAACCAACACAGAGTTACACATGGAATAAACAAACCATACAGTCAATAATACAGTAGAAAAAAAAGAAAAAACAAAAGTCTATATACAGTGAGTGCAAATGAGGTAAGGGAGTTAAGGCAATGAATAGGCCATGGTGGCGAAGAATTACAATATAGCAATTACACTGGTAAGATGATAGGCATGATAAGCTAAAGTAGCCAGATGTCCGGATTTCGGTGACCTTTCCCCAATTATCCCCAGCAAAGAAAAAAAGCATTTCGCAAGTTAATTGAAGGGTTATATTTCCAATAATCAAATGCTGTGTCCAATCAGATTTCATGTAAAAAATAGAAATCTATCCATGTGTCCAGCTCGTTTGCTCCGCTGCTATCTCTCATACAGTATCTCATATCTCATGTATGTATTGACACCCTTTGTTATGACAGTCCAAATTCAACTCAGGTGCATCAATTTTCCTTGATCATCCTCACTACACCTTGATTGGGAGTCCCACCTGTGCCCAATTCAATTGTTTGGACATGATTTAGAAAGAAACATACATGTCTATATAAGGTCCACATTGACAGTGCATGTCAGAGCAAAAACTATACCGTGAAGTCGAGGACTGTCCGTAGATCTCTGAGATATAATTGTAGTGAGGCATACAGTGGGGAGAACAATATTTTGCATACACTGCCGATTTTTTGCCAGGTTTTCCTACTGTACAAAGCATTAGAGGTCTGTAATTTCTATCATGGTACACTTCAACTATGAAGAGACGGAATCTAAAACAAAAATCGCAAGAAAAATCACATTGTATGATATTTTAGTAATTAATTTGGCAATTTTATTGCAATGACATAAGTAATTTGGATTTACATCAGAAAAGCAATCTTAATATTTGGTACAGAAACCTTTGTTCTGCAATTAACAGAGATCATACGTTTCTGTGTTCCTTGACCAGGTTTGCACACACTCAGCAGGGATTTTTGGCCCACTCCTCCATACAGATCTTCTCCAGATCCTTCAGGTTTCGGCGGCTGTGTCGCTGGGCAATACGGACTTTTTCAGCTCCCTCCAAAGATTTTCTATTGGGTTCAGGTCGGAGACTGGCTAGGCACTCCAGAACCTTGAGATGCTTCTTACGGTTGCCAACTCCTTTAGTTGCCCTGGTGTGTGTGTTTCGGGCGTTGTCATGCTGGAAGACCCAGCCACGACCCATCTTCAAGTGCTCTTACTGAGGGAAGGAGGTGTTTGCCCAGTATCTCGCGATACATGGCGCCCATCCATCCTCCCTCTAATACGTGCAGTCATCCTGTACCCTTTGCAGAAAAGCATCCCCAAAGAAGATGGTTTCCACCTCCATGCTTCGACGGTTGGGATGGTGCTTCTTGGGGGTTTGTACTCATCCTTCTTCATTCCTCAAACACGGCGAGTGGGAGTTTAGACAAAAAGCTCTTTTTTGGTCTCATCAGACCACATGACCTTCTCCCATTCCTTCTCTGGATCATCCAGATGGTCATGGCAAACTTCAGACGGGCCTGGACATGCGCTGGCTTGGAGCAGGTGGACCTTGCGTGCGCTGCCATGATTTTAATCCATGACGGTGTAGTGTGTTACTAATGGTTCTTTGAGAACTGTGGTCCCAGCTCTCTTCAGGTTCATTGCCAGGTCCTGCGTGTAGTTCTGGGCCTGATAACTACCCTTCCCTCATGATCAATTGATGCCCCACGAGGGTGAAGATCTTGCATGGAGCCCAACCGGGGCTGATTGACCGTAATCTTGAACTTCTTCATTTTCGAATAATTGCGCCATACAGTTGTTGCTTCTAGCCAAGCTGCCTCGCCTATTGTCCTGCTAGCCCATCCAGCCTGTTGCATGTCTACAATTTTTATCCTGATGTCTTATTACAGCTCTCTGGTCTTGGCCAATTGTGGAGAGGTTGGAGTCTGTGATTGAGTGTGCTGGACAGGTGTGTCTTTTATACAGTAACGATTCAAACAGGTGGCAGTTAAATACACGGTAATGAGTGGATGAACAGGGAAGGGCCTTCTTAAAGAAAAACTAACAGATCTGCTGAGAAGCCGGAATTCTTAACTGCGTTGGAGGTGATCAAACTGACTTATGTGGTCATGCAATAAAATGAAATTAATTTACTTAAAAATCATACAATTTGATTTTCTGCGATTTTTGTTTTAGATTCCGTCTCTTCACAGTATGAAAAAAAAAAAAAGTTTACCTATAGATAAAAAATTACAGACCTCTACATTGGCTTTGTAAAGTAGGAAAACCTGCCAAAATTCGGCAGTGTATAAAATACTTGTTCTCCCCACTGTATATCTGGGAGAGGGTTATAAAAACATTCTAGAATGTTGAAAGTTTCCAAGAGCACAGTGGTTCTCCATCATTGGGGAATTGAAAAAAATGATGAACTACCCAGACTCTTTCCTAGAGCTGTCCCGTCTGGACCAAACTGAGCAACCGGGCAAGAAGGACCTTGGTCAGGGAGGTGACCAAGAATGCAATGACCACTGTAACAGAACTACAGAGTTCCTTGGCTGAGATGGGAGAACCTGCCAGAATAGGACAACAGTTCTACAGCACTTCAGCACTCTGGGCTTTATGGGAGAGTGATCAAACGGAAGCCACTCCTGAGAAAAAGGCACATGACAGACATGCCTGGAGTTTGCAAAAAGCCACTTGAAAGACTCTGAGATCATAAGGCAAAATATGATGTGGTCTGATGAGACAAAATGTTTACTTTTGGCCTGAATGCAAAGCGCTATGTCTGGAGAAAAACCAGGCACAGCTCATCACCCATTTATCACCATCCCTAGGGGATGCTTACCAGCGCAGGACTGGGAGACTGGTAAAACAAGAGGGAATAATGAATGGAGCCAAAACCCTTGATGGGAACCTGCTTCAGAGTGCAAACAGCCAAAGCAAACACTGGAATGGCTTCAGAACAAGAATGTGAAATCCTTGAGTTGCCAGCCAAAACCCAACATGAATCATCGAAAATATGTGGAAAGAATTGAAGATTGCTGTTCACAGCTGCTTCCCCATCTAATTTAAGCTTGAGAAAAGGAAGAATGGGAAAAATCCTTAAATCCAGATGTGCAAAGCCTTGCATTACAGACATACATCCAAGACGACTCAAAGCTGATACAGACATACCCAAGAAGACTCAAAGCTGATCCAGACATACCCAATGACGACTCAAAGCTGATACAGACATACCCAAAGAAGACTCAAAGCTGATACAGACATACCAAGAAGACTCAAGAGCTGATGCCAGACAATACCCCAAGAAGACTCAAAGCTGATGCAGACATACCCAAGACGACTCAAAGCTGATGCAGACATACCCAAGACGACTCAAAGCTGATGCAGACATACCACAAGAAGACTCAAAGCTGATACAGACATACCAAGAGACTAAGCTGATACGACATACCAAGACGATCAAAGCTGATACAGACATACCAATATGAACTCAAAGCTGATACAAGACATACCCAATATGACTCAAAGCTGATACAGAACATTACCTAAGACGACTCAAAGCTGTTAATCACCCCAAAGCTGCTTCTACAAAGTATTGACTCAGCAGTGTGAATTTCTACTATGTAAATGAGATATTTCTGTATTTCATAGTTTTTTTTAAGATCATTTTGTCATCATTGGGTACTGTGTGGATTTTTTGTTTAAATCCATTTTTAATTCAGGCCTGTAACACAACAAAATATGGAAATAATCAAGGTGTATGAATAGTTTTCTCGTAAAGTCCTGTAATATGCTAGTGTTGTTGACTAGGGGTTAAAAATTCTAATTATGTTTGGTTTATTTCTAATGCTTTTTATTAAGTGACTCCCTGCTTTTAATATTTATATCATGACCAAGCCCCTTGTTGATCCTTCTGCCATGGCAGCCTGGAAAACAGGGCAGTTGCCTGGTTGCTCTGAGTTGACGCCCTGCCCGCCCGCCCCCAGGACATGATCTAGAAGTTGATGTCACGTTATTGTGGTGTGTGTGTGCTGTGAATAGGCAGATGTGTGTGTGTGTGTGTGTGTGTGTGTGTGTGTGTGTGTGTGTGTGTGTGTGTGTTGTGTGGAATGGGGAGGCGTTGTAACTATCACACAATTTATTATGGAAACATTCTTATTATGAAGAGAGTATGTGTACGGTTGAGAAAAGGAAAGAGAGGAAGGAAGAGAGACAGTGTGAGAAAGGAGAGAGAGAGAGACAGTGTGAGAGTGAGAGAGGGAGAGAGTGTGAGAGGAGAGAGTGTGAAGAGGAGAGAGTGTGAGAGGGAAGAGTGTGAGAGGGAGAGAGCCAGTGTGAGAGTGAGAGAGACAGTGGTGAGAGAGAGAGAGTGTGAGAGGGAGAGAGAGAGACAGTGTGAGAGGGAGAGAGAGAGAGCGGAGAGTAGAGGAGAGTGAAGGACAGGAGAGTGGAGGGAGAGAGGAAGAGGAAAGTGAAGAGGAGGGAGAGGAACCTGGAAAGGAGGGAGAAGAGGGAAGAGGATGAGGAAGCCATAGGAGAGAGGAGCAGAGGGAGAGGAAGAGGGAAGGAGGAGGGAACGGAGAAGGGGAAGCAGAGGTAGAGGAGGGGGAAGAGGGAGGCGAAGAGGGAGAGCACACCTGTGTGTGTGGCCTTGTTGAGGTCAGTCTCCCCTTATAGCACTGCACCACTCTAATCACAGCAATCTGCAGCCCAGCTGCAGATGCCTCCTTCCACCCTCTTACCAAGAGGAATTACTTAGAGCCAATGAAACAACAACGTCTCCATAGACCAACAGCAAAATAGACCAACGACAACAACGTCTCCATATACCAACAGCAACATAGACCAATGTCACCTTTTTAGAGAGTGTGCAGTACCTCAAGGACTTTGTTAAATCAGGGTCTCAGTATCCCCAGGTACCTAGCTGCTGGTCTCAATATCCCCCAGGTACCTAGCTGCCTGTCTCAATATCCCCCTAGGTACCTAGCTGCCTGGTCTCAATATCCCCCCTAGGTACCTAGCTGCTGGTCTGAATATCCCCAGGTACCTAGCAGCCTGGTCTCAATATCCCCAGGTACCTAATGCCTGGTCTCAATATCCCCCTAGGTACCTAGCTGCCTGGTCTCAATATCCCCCACGTACCTACTGCCTGTCTCATTATCCCCCAGGTCTCTAGCAGCCTGGCTCAATATCCCCTAGGTACCTAGCCGCCTGGTCTTCAATATCCCCCAGGTACCTAGCTGCCTGGTCTCAATATCCCCCCCAGGTACCTAGTCTGCAATATCCCCCAGGTACCTAGCGCCTGGTCTCAATAAACCTCCAGGTACCTAGCTGCCTGGTCTCAATATCTCCCCAGGTACCTAGCTGCCTGGTCTCAATATCTCCCAGTACCTACTGACTGGTCTCAATATCTCCCAGGTACCTAGCTGCCTGGTCTCAATATCTCCCCAGGTACCTAGCTGCCTGGTCTCAATATCTCCCCAGGTACCTAGCTGCCTGGTCTCAATATCTCCCCAGTACCTAGCTGCCTGTCTCATATCTCCCCAGTACCTAGCTGCCTGGTCTGAATATCCCCCCAAGTACCTAGCTGCCTGCATGTACTGGAGGTTTAGCAGTCACTGTTCACCACAGTAAAGGGTAAAGGCTCCTTTCAAGCACTATGGAAAAGTAGAGAGAAAAATAAATGCTGCGGCTATTGCTTCCAAACCGCGGTGCAGAAAACTGAAGACTGTTTAAACCTTTAAGTTGCTGAATGCAGGGCATAGTATTTAGACCCTTGACCTTTTCCACATGTTGTTACGTTACAGCCTTATTCTAAAATGGGATTAAATTCACCCCCCCCCCCCTCAACAATCTAACACACAATACCTATAATGGCAAAGCAAAAGAGGTTTAAGAGGTTTTTAGAAATATTTGCTAGTTTATTGAAAATAAAAACCTGACATATGATATTTACGTAAGTATTCAGACCCTTTACTCAGTATTTTGTTGAAGCTCCTTTGGAAGCGATTACAGCCTTGAGTCTTCTTGGGTATGATGCTACAAGCTTGGCACACCTGTATTTGGTGAGTTTTGGGCAGATCCTCTCAACTCCATCAGGTTGGACGGGGAGCGTCATTGCACAGCTATTTTCAGGTCTCTCCAGAGATGTTTGATCGGGTTCAAGTCCAGGCTCTGGCTGYGCCACTCAAGGAAATTCAGAGACTTGTCCCGAAGCCACTCCTGTGTTGTATTGACTGTATGCTTAGGGTCATTGTCCTGTTGGAAGGTTAACCTTCACCCCAGTCTGAAGTCCTGAGAACTCTGGAGCAGGTTTTCATGAAAGATCTCTCTGTACTTTGCTCCGTTCATTTTTCCCTCGATCCTGACTCATCTCCCAGTCCCTGCCGCTGCCACCACCATGCTTCACCATGGGGATGGTGCCAGGTATTCCTCCAGACATGATGCTGCCACCACCATGCTTCACCATGGGGATGGTGCCAGGTTTTCCTCCAGATGTGACACTTGGCATTCAGGCCAAAGAGTTCAATCTTGGTTTTATCAGACCAGAGAATCTTGTTTCTCATGGTCTGAGAGTCCTTTAGGTGCCTTTTGGCAAACTTCAAGTGGGCTGTCATGTGTCTTTTACTGAGGAGTGGCTTCCGTCTGGCCACTCTACCATAAAGGCCTGATTGGTGGAGTGCTGCAGAGATGGTTGTCCTTCAGGAAGGTTCTCCTATCTCCACAGAGGAACTCTGGAGCTCTGTCTGAGTGACCATCGGATTCTTGGTCACCTCCCTGACCAAGGCCCTACTCTCCCGATTGCTCAGTTTGGCCAGGTGGCCAGCTCTAGGAAGAGTCTTGGTGGTTCCAAGCTTCTTCCATTTAAGAGGCCACTGTGTTCTTAGGGACCTTCAATGCTGCAGACATTTTTTGGCACCCTTCTCCATATCTATGCCTCAACACAATCCTGTKTCGGAGCTCTACAGACAATTCCTTCGACCTCATGGCTTGGTTTTTGCTCTGACATGCACTGTCAATTGTGGGACCTTATACAAGCAGGTGTGTGCACTTTCCAAATCATGTTCAATCAWTTGAATTTACCACAWGTGGAATCCAATCAAGTTGTAGAAACATCTCAAGGTTGATCAATGATAACAGGATGCACCTGAGACAGTGGCAACCTGTCATTCAGGGCAGAGTCCCACCTGTTTTGAGCCTCACACGTTTAGGTAAAAAACAACAACAAAAAACATTGTTTTTTTGGGGGGGGGGGGGCTTGCCTATTTTTCTTGTTATTTTGGCATTAATATGTGTCACATGTTAGTTTGCAAACAATGTAAAATAAAAACATGTAATTGAGTTAATAATGCCGCGAACAAACATGGTCTCTTTTTTGCTTTCTTGAGTAAGGCAGCTCCAAAACTCAAGTGTTTCAGCCTAGCTCAGTGCTTTCTGTGGTGGTGGGGCTAGTCAGCAGAAAATATAGAGCATTGTGCCTGTTTGGCTCAGTTTTCTGTCATGATTGGCTCAGTTTCCTGTCACTCATGGGACAGTACGTCATGCCCAATTCTAAGGTTAGAGCTCAAAAATGTTAGCCCCTTGGGTTCTGTCATAGAGTTATATTAGAAGTACCCATCCAAGAAGGCTCAAGGTCATTGTCCACAGATAGAATGACATCAATTCACGTTATATCTACAGTAGCTTTGATTGGACTGATCATGTCAACATCATACATTCAAAATCTTAGCTGGAAAGCTAGCYGTCGTCACCATGAATCAAGTCGACAATCAAATCCTTTTCAATCCTTGTCATATGAAGAGAAATTAGAGATAAAACGTGTCCGTGCTCATCGGCCATCGGACATAAACATTACACAACAAGTTGGAAATCGCAAATTCAACAATGAGTGGTTTGGAAAGGAATCAGTGGCCTCTTGTGAGTTCAAGACATCTGGGAACTCGGGCGAAGTGAGCTACGACTGGGAAAATACYTTTTGAATGGTCATTCAACTTGGAATTGTAAATACGGCATCTTTCTCTTTGATGACAAAATTTGCCCACGAAGGACCGCCGCGCCACTTTCCTGTCCAAGCACATRACAACAATGTGAGGCCAAAAATGTCTTATGCTGCTTCATAAATTATATAGGATGCCAGAGAGYTATGTATACTGTAGCTAAGAAAGTAATTCTAAGTGTATGTTGTGTAGTAAGCTGTTAGTAGCCCATGTGCCTCACCCTAATAATTTGGTCTATTTTCACCAACTAAGTGTATGTTGTGTAGTAAGCTGTTAGTAGCCCATGTGCCTCACCCTAATAATTTGGTCTATTTTCACCAACGCGGCATTGTAAACACATCGTTCGTGGCCGGTGTGTGCTTGTTTGCCTATAACGGGTTTTAGAGAAATGTAATCAATTAATAATATTGTAAGAGCTTTCCATTGTTCTCTCTTTTTAGTGCTGTAGGTATATAGTTCCTCTTTTGATTTTATGAGGAATAACTGGATCCAGCTGGTTAGCGATGGTTCAAAAGTGCTGGAACAAATCAGTTAAGTGACAGCGGTCGGGGTGCATGCGCGGTCGCTAGCTCGCGTCACGTAATCGTCGATGAATTGTAAATTGCAACATTGGCTCTTAGTCGCTGTGTCGGGTGTACTACCCTGTAGTGCCATAGTGTTACTATGTCTCAATTGTCAGTGAGAAACAAGTGGCGGGTCGTATAGCTGCAATTCGGCGTCACCTTGGAACCCCCGCAAAGCACGGCGGATTCTGCCACTAACCATGCGAATGTTCTTAATGTCAGGACATTGTGGAACAGAAACGCAATAAGGATAAATGCCGATGACAGGTTTTATAAGAGTAATACGTTGCAGTCTGAGAAAGAAATAAATATAAAAAAAATAAGACTAAATAATAATCAAAAGATGTACAAAGACAAATAGAAACAAATTATGTGAGTATATAATAATAAAAATAAGAAAAGGTATCATATTTATACACACTATTACCCTATTGCTAACAAAAAACACACAAATAAAACTAAATTGTACAAATCCTATATCACACAAATACACTAATAGAAACATGTTAAATGTTTAGAGGTTCAGAAATGTTGTGAAATAGCACAGTTACACATATAAATCAAACTGGATGGACATCAGAAATAGAGGAAGGACTAAAAACAAACAAATATAAKTATTGTAAAATAGGTTGTGTCTGTAAAATGTATAAGATGTTTAAACTGAAGGTAGAAGCCTAAGTGTTATTGTTCATTCGTTTACTCCAATTGGGGGACGGGTGGTAGGGTTTGCGGGGGAATAATAAGGTATATTCTAAAAAGTGTGTATATCTATATAGGTATGTGTATGTATATATGTGTATATGTATGCATATGTGTATGTACGTGGAAATATATATATTTACTAAAGATATGGGGGATTGGAAATGATAGCAGACATTGTTGAATGGAAGTACATCTTCAGCAATATTAAGCTGATCCACTAAAAATAAAATAGAATACACAGATTCGAATAATACACATATATACACAAATAGAATACACAAAATAGAATACAAAATAGAAAACTAATAGAATACACAAATAAAGACAATAAATAAATAGAACACAAAAAGTAGAACACACAAATAGAATAACAAATAGAACACACAAATAGAAACAATAAACAAATAAATGAAACATAGAACTGACAATAGAACACACAAAGAAACAGATAGAAACCATAACACAAAATAGAACACAACCACAAGAAGAACCACACAAATAGAACAGACAGAGAATAGAATAGACAACAGTAGAACAACACAAATAGAACCGACAAGCACAATAGAAAAAAGAAAACACAGATAGAACAAACACAAATAGAACACACAAATAGAACACACAAGAACCTAGACACACAAAACAAATAGAACACGACAAATATGAACACAACAAATAGAATGACACGTAGAATACCAGATGATACAAATAGAACACGAAATAGATAACAAATAGAATAACACACTTATAAAGAAGAGAACCTGATTATTACACTATTGCACTTCAAACAAGAAACACAACTGCCGTCTAAACCCTGACCTTCCTTTCCTTCTTTGATGCAAAGTAATCAATTACATCATCATAAGAAATCTGCCCAGCATTTGCATGGTTAATACTGATGACAGCAAGGCCACTAAGGCATTCCTGTGACATGGTGGACCTTTGAAAAGCTCCTCTCTGCTTCAGCTAKGGTCACTGGAAGAGTAAGACTAATTCTGAGAGCAGACCACACATGTGGATACATTTCTGAGAGCTCCCTTTACGTGTATAAATATCAGCAGCTTCAGCAGGATCATGGTCTTCGATGGCAAGTCCGGCAAGTTCTTCAGTTCCTGTGCAAGCTCTCTGCCATCCAAGTCTGAGTGTTCTTTATAGTGGAGTGTCATACTAAGGGCCTCACATTGTTCTGTCAGCTCCTCATTTGAGAGACGTTGGAAGGTTGTCAGCACTTCAAACTTCTCTCCCACATTCTCCAATGTGGAAAATCTTTCCTGAAGGGCCGAGGTTGCAGCGTCAACAACGACGTTGATAAATGTCACCTCCAGCTTCTTCAGTGCATCACTTAAAGGCTCATCAAATGATTTGTATGAAAAGTGCCACTTTGTGGACCTCACCCTTTTTTGTTGTAGAACGGCCTCTACATTCATACCCTCGCAAATATCCTTGGCTGGCGTTTGTGCAGTCATAAAGCCTGTCGCCCTGTAGTTGCTGAGACCTCTCTCTGTCTTTCTGAGACTGACTGCAACATCCACATGCATGCTGGGAGACTGCATCAGCTTGCTCACATGTTGGATCTGTCTCCAGATGTCATACCACACCACTGTACAGATGCTGAAGCGGTTTGATCCCACCTCCTCTGATAAGGACTGGGCCTCAATTTTTATCACAGGGTCTTTGGTTTGATCCCTCACCTCAATCTTTATCACAGGGTCTTTGGTTTGATCCCTCACCTCAATCTCTCACCGTTGCTACCTGATACCTCAGTGGCTCGACACTCTTAACTTTACTCTCCCACCTCGTCTCCGTCCACATCTTCAAAGTGATGTCCACATGTTTTTTTCAGGATGGCCCCACTCGCTGTCAGAGGAGGCTGAACAAGGTGACAGTTTGTTAAGATGCCAAAGTAACCCTGCTGGCCATCACCAGAACTTTTAGCAGGCATCAGCCACAACCAGGTTCAATGTGTGAGCCTCACATGGCCCAAATAGAGCTCTTGCGATTATTTCCGAGGAGTCTGGCTTGGACACCTTTGTTTTTGACTCTCTCTTTGTTGGCCGCATTGCCAGTTTTTTCATTGTTTTCATGCAGTTTTGGTGTTCTGGACAGCTGTTGTGTGAAGTCAGCAAAGAACTTAGCATGTGTCCGAGTTTCTGTCAGTCCTGGAGTTTGCTAAGGAATTTTCTTTCTTAGCAAAACGAGTTGAGGCAGAAGAGGCTCCTGTTGTTTCTTTCAGAATACCACCCAACCAACTTCTAGGGATTTTTTTCCACCCACTCACGCAATGTCCTTCGCTGAAATACTGGTTGGTGGCAACTTCTTACATCACTCTCATTCCTCTGGAAAAACAAAGTTAGGTTGGTCCTCACTTGTCCCACATATACTGTACATGCACTTATGAACAATTTATCAACACTTGTCAGAATAGACCACAATGAACCTAACAACCTCCTTGGCTTAAATTCTAAGGCGTAAGACACCCGGAAACTCAAATAATCCCAAAGATACCCCAAAATATCAGCGCCATTAATATAGACCTCTTTAAGTTAGGCCCTTACAGAATTTGGAACAACTTACCCTTACCTGCTGAGCCCTCCAGACCTAGTCCAATACAATCACCGACAACCTGTATGCATGTCACCTTCAATGAAAGTTACCCAAATCAATAATGTGCCTAGATTATGTTGTAATCCGTTCTCTGGCAGCGCTAAAACACATTATCATGATCGAAACATGTGGTGAAATTATATCCAATGTTATGTAAGTAACCATAGTACACGCCAACATAGCAACATAGCTAACAAACATTAAGTGTTTTACTAGCCTATTTCATTACCATGCATAATATTATACTCATAAAGAGATGACATAGCGTCCCCAACCGCCAACGAACATACCCCTTCTATCTTTTGCCGTTTGTCCTCGTCTTCTTTCCTCTTTTTCCTAAACTGCCGGCATCTGAGCCTTAACCTTTTCTATCCATGTGTGTTGATTTGGCACTCGAGGCATCAATACCCATTTACCCACTCCACCCAACTCTGCCTCAACCAGAGTTCAAGACTTAACTTATCCCATCCCCCAACACTGTTCAACCAAGAGTCAAGACTACATTACCCACTCACCAACTCTGTCAACCAAGAGTCAAGACTACATTACCCATCACCCAACTCTGTCAACCAAGAGTCAAGACTAAACCAATTCACCTTGGTGGTGTGCAGACTGGTTTTATATTATTCTTGACGATTTCGCACAAACCAGAAAAAAAAATGCAACAATATGTCTGTGAAACTATACATTCACAGTATTATGAATGAATTGTGGTTTATTTGGTAGCATTTCGTAGTGTGACTGATTTTACTAATTGCATTAGTACTGTACAAAGTTAGAGGTGCGCTATTTGATAYATTCCCCCGCTCCCCCTATCTCGGGCTTCCAGTGGGGAGACCTGAGGTCAACCTATCTGTGGGAAACATGTAGCCTGCCTGCCAATTTTCAACCCTTGTATTGGCCAGCCTGTTGCGTGCTTTGGTGCGTGTGTTTTCAACAAGGACCAGTTGCGCTCTGAGGCGGCTGATGTTGGTGGGATTTGAAGGATGATTGAGGCAACAGGGGAAAAATGCCCTCTAGAATGCCCTTCTAGCCAATCCTAAATTAGTTGTTTAATTCTAATTATAAACTGGGTGGTTCAAGCCCTGAATGCTGATTGGCTTACAGGTGTGGTATATCAGACCGTATACCACGGGTATGACAAAACATTTATTTTTACTGCTCTAATTACGCTGGTAACCAGTTCATAATAGCAATAAGGCACCTTGGGGGTTTGTGCTATATGGCCAATAAACCACGGCTAAGGGCTGTATCCAGGCACTTCGCGTTGCATCACCCTAAGAACAGCGCTTAGCCGTGGTATATTTGCCATATACCACACCCCTTCGGAGTGTGCCACCGGTGAAGCGTTGGGCAGACCGGGCRTTATTGCTTAAATATATGGCTCTTTATTAGGGTTGCAAAATGTGTCTAACTTCCAGAAATTCCCAGGTTTTCCAGAAATCGCAGTTGGAATTATCTCTGGAATCAGAAGGTAATAAGCAAGAAATCAAGAAATCCTCCAACTGGGAGTTTRGGAAAACCTGGGCATTTTGGGAAACCTAATATAGAGCCATATATTTAGAACATTACCACAMCATTGTTGAATACTTGTTTCTGATTGGCTAGAAGGGCATTCTAAAGTGGGCGTTAATACCAGATGGATGGACATTTGGAAAATATACATTTTTATTGGACGCCTCTGGRGCCTTATTACACCAACATTTCAGATAAATGGATACAAAGCATTTTGGAATGAAACTCTTCATATTACACATGTATTTTTATTTTTTATTTTACCTTTATTTAACCAGGTAGGCTAGTTGAGAACAAGTTCTCATTTGCAACTGCGACCTGGCCATTTAGTATGGCTAAATGTATAATTGTATATGTTGTGTTGAAAATACATTAATTCATTTAATTAATAGCAGACTCCTGCCTCAATAATTCTGATAAAACTATAATGTGATTGGAAGCCATATACTTAACCAGACAACCTGCCAAACTCACGTAAGATTACATAGACATTTTGAGTAAATGGATTTAATTGCATCCAAGGTATTTTCCTATACCACAGGCTAAATTAGATGATTGTACACTGTACATTTAATCAGCACTGCATTCATAGAGTGGAATATACAGTTGAAGTCAGAAGTTTACATACACTTAGGTTGGAGTCATTAAAACTTGTTTTTCAACCACTACTAATTTCTTGATAACAAACTAAAGTTTTGGCAAGTCAGTTAGGACATCTACTTTGTGCATGACATAGTAGTTTTAGACGTAGTTTTCCCAACAATTGTTTACAGACAGATTATTTTACTTATAATTTCAGTGGGTCAGAAGTTTACATACACTAAGTTGACTGTGCCTTTAAACAGCTTGGAAAATTTTCCGCGAGATATCATCTCGGACGTAAATGTGCGCTCTTTCGCACTTCTGATGGGCTCACGAGATCTCGACACACACTCGAGTTGGTAGTGTTCCAATAATGGGGCCAGCTGTCGTTTACCCCATGTCGCGATGTCATTTTCAAGGCCATATCCCCTTCCAACTCAGGTCGGCCTCCTCATATGGGTCTCTGAAGACCATCCAAGCGATAAAATGGTCCTAAGATGCGCATTCCCAACTTCTACATCTAACCTGAGATTGTTTTCACATAGGCTCTCACCCACAGGATTTGGGTTTACTCGTCCGCTCCGCTTGTGGGCAGCAATTTTCCAACGCGGCTGCAAGGTACCACTTTTGGTCTGGTTTAACAACCCATCTCAAAAGTACGTGCGAGAGTATAGGGTGGTCAAACACGTAAGACAAAATGGACCAAAAACGAACCGGGGCGGAGTCACAGGCATTAACTCCGGAGACAGTGCTCCTCAGGAATGCGAGACGCTTTCTGAGTCTCGTCCGTGACGAGAACATGTTATCCAGACTGTCGGTTGGGTCCGAAAAAGGGCTGCAGAAGATCAGACCCGTCCACGCAAGCAACACGGAGACACAAGAGACAACTCTTTCACACCATCGTATTGCGCTCTCGAGGAGAAGACGAGTGGGTTGCGACACGTGGCCAGGTAATCAAGTTAGCTCTACTAAGCTTGACCGATAACGATAAACCACACTGGCTGAATCCTACTATCGATCAGACCCACCTTAACCCTCAGGAAGGAAAGCCCCACTGGCTCCAAAACCACATGCATAACACCAAAATCGAATGAAACCCTACGGCGTTGAGCTGGGTGAACGCACAAGACTGCGACAGTTGGACGAGGCATGAGAAGGGACCCGGGAGGCTATTGGAGAGAGAATCATGGTGTCGTGGAATCTGAGGAGGAAACACAAATGAAAGAAGGCTGGTTTGAGAGACAAAGCCCGAAAGTCATCTACGGCTCGTGTTGGCTCCACTTTCGGCCATGCGAGATCTCGTGCTATCAATCTTCCACCACTGGTCCATGGCTGGATCGCCGATAAATAGGATTGGGGATCTGGATGAGGGAACGAGATCAGGGTGGTGGAGACCGATTTACTTGCCAAGGCTCAACGATCTGCTGGCAGAACACAGGGCGTTAGAGGCTGCTGTCACTGGGAAGTCTATAGCTGCATTCGTACGGCTACAATTTGTCTGCCGAGTATGAGAGGAATTCGTAAAACGCGATCCTGACCGGATGGTCACGTGAGCAGGTTGCGAAGCTAAGAAGCGCATGGACAACTGCATTAGACGTTGCGAAAACTAAGGTTTGATAGTGGTTATATGGGTGCCATCAACAAAGCCCTGACTCAATCCCTAAGAAAATCGTGGTGGGGTACTTTAAACTAGGGTGGAACTAAAGCGCTATTCTGCGGGAGTGAAGAGGCATATGTTCAAAAACCGGACTTCACGAGTTTTATCAGCATACCAATTGGGTGTTCATGACAGACACGAAGATCGGGGTGCCCCACACATTCACCACCAAGACCTACGATATATATGTGGGGCAACGTTGCAGTGGTGACATAAGGGATCACTTACAACTCCGACATACCGAGCTTCTTCAAAAGCCACAATGAAACTAGAATCCGCACACAGAGAGGGTATAAAGGCAAGCTGGCTTATAGACTATAAGGACGATTCGACCACTAATTAACAATTAACCTGACACAGGTGATACAAATAATTATTACACAATATAGGGAGGGGGAAGATTGGAAAACTTAGTTCATGGCATCCGTCACGCAAATAGGGTAGTGGATGAATAATTTAAAAAGGCACTGTCCGGATGACTTTTCGACGACCGAACAAAACAGAGAAGGAAAGAAGAGATCCTTTTACAAAGTTTTCGCACGGGAACGGAGAGCACCTGCCTCGGTTTGCAAAGTCGTTGTACAATGGTTAGCAGAATGTTTATATTATAACACTTTCATTATTGTTATGTTGGTAAGCATTGCTTAAATTGTTTTTTACTTGGGTTTATATACGTTTCGTTGGTAGCCTTCAAAAGCTTTCACTCACAATTATAGTTTGTTGATATGTCATTTATTTGTGTTCCATTTACCTCCCGACAGATTTGCTTGTGTGTTATACTAGAGAGTTAGGTTTGTAGAGACCTAATTTTTTGCTTTTCTTTTGACACCACACTTTTTTAAGTTTCTATGCCTTTAAAAATTTTTTAATAGGATGAGGTTCATTGGGCTTGTGATGGCCACTTTTTCCATACCTTGACTTGTTGTCCTTAAACCTATTTTCACAACTTTGGAAGTTCGTGGGGTCATTGTCATATGGAAGACCACATTTGCGACCTAATTGCTTTAACTTCCTGACTGATGTCTTGAGATGTTGCTTCAATATATCACAAGTTTCCTGTCTCATTGAATCCAATATCTATTTTGTGAAGTTGCATCCAGTACCATCCTTGTCTAGTATAATTAGCATTCCTCTCACAACATAAGATGCTGACCTTTTTATTACCCATGCTATTCAAGGTTGGGAATGAGTGTTTCTTTTTCGGTTCTTGTCATTTAGCTCAAGTCCATTTTTCACCTCCACTCAAAATAAGCGTATGGTACATTATGGCCAAAACTCTTAGTTTCTTATATTTGTGTTCATCAGACCAAGGGCATTTCTCAATACGTAAGTCTTGGTCTCCATGTGCAGTTGTAAACCTCGAGTCTGGCCTTTTTTATGGGGTTTTTGGAGCAGTGTTCTTCCTTCTGAGCGGCCATTCAGGTTATGTCGATATGGGATTTTATTCTGTGGAATAGATACTTTTGTACCTGTTTCTCAGCATTCTTCACAAGCTTTGCTGTTGCTGGGATTGATTGCACTTTTCGCCCAAAAGTATTCATTCTCTAGGAGACAGAACGGTCTCCTTCCTGAGGTATGACGGCTGCGTGGTCCAGTGTTTATACCTTTGCGTACAACATTTTGTACAGCTAACGTGGTACCTTCAGGCTTTGGAAATTGCTTCCCAAGAATGCACCTGACTTGTGAAGGTCTACAATTGTTTCTTGAGGTCTTGGAAATTTATTTTTTAATTTTCCCATATGTCAAGCAAAGAGCACCGAGTTTGAAGGTAAGCCTTGAAATACATTCACATGTACACCTCAATTCGATTAATATTAATGTTCTATTTAGCTATCAAAGCCATGACATATTATTATTTTTGGAATTTTCAAAGAGCAGTTTAAAAAGGCACAGTCACAAGCTTATTGTGTACTGATAAACTCTCATGACCCACTGAGAGAATTGCTCGATCAAGTTCAGTGAAATAAGTGGCTCAGTCAGATATTAATTACATTACACTTCAATACGATATTATTGATAGGTCGATGACATTTTTTACTTGTTATAGTCATGTCAGTCTAAATGTTATGGATTCTCAACCGTATTTGGCTCAAAACTAATAGAGAGAGTCGGTGTACGCGCAAGAAATAGCCTTCCGACTAGGCATGTGGTCTGCTACAACAATTAGAGTGGTTATATGAATGATCCCACTCAACGCTTCTCATAAGTAGGTGGTATGTATATGACTGTTACCAACTTCAACATGGAGTATCTCTGACGGATGATCCATTTGAGCTATGACCCCTCTCCAGTTAACCTCTTCAGGTCTTGCCCACAACTTAGGGCGATACCTCGTTTGTACCGCACCATTATACCTACTCTTGATTTACTTTTTTAACTATTTTTTTCGATAAGACTTTGTCGAGAAGGGTGGAGTATGGCACTAGGTTCTAATCTATAGCGCCGGCCATATCAGGAGGAACCCCATAGTGGAACTAATGAGACGTCACATTTCACAATTGTCGCTATTCTACTGAAGTCATGTTTAACTTTCTTTCAATTATCACATAGGTGTTAGCTACTTCATCACCGGTCCTAGAGGCTAAATCTTTATCGATTTAGGTAAAATCAGACTGTTCACCATGATCGTGCGCATTGAAGACCGCGCAGACCCACAACATTCATGACTGTTTCAGAGCAAGCCATATTCGGCCCAGAACCTCGTTGGGTGTGGAAACACATTAATTTTGTTGGGGTTTGGTTGACTCAGACACCAAACATCCATTTTATCCATCCAGATCATTAGGTTGACCGGTACTCAATCATTCCTCATGAAAGATTATGGAACGAACTCTGCAGTTGCTTTGCTCTGATTAACATCGAGGTTTTTCTTTCGCAGCAGTTTCTTTTCTTCTCTTCGAAGACTGAGCCACCCTTCAAGACTCGCAATCCTTAGAATATCCATTTCTTTCAGAAGAGATTTCAGTTCATTATTAGACTTATTGGTTTGTCTACGTTAGTGCTATAGCAGCAATTAAGATTATTCTTATATATGCGGGGTTTAGTTGCTCTTCTTACCACATCTATCTTTGTTGGCACAAATAGGAGGCCATCTCTTGTTGCATTGATTCGAGGTTTTCTTTGCAGCTACTACTCCAAAATAGGTTTATCACCTATCTCTTAAGGACGCGCAATCCCACCTGTCCCTTTTCCTGAGACAGTACTTTTCTTAAGGAGACGCAAACCTTGTCTGTGTAGTGTCCCAGCCATAGTTGGATTTCTAAGTAATCCGGCATTGTGATGGTATTAAAGGCACGTCGCAATACCGGGCTTCCTCAATGGGTTCAGGTACTCACATTTATGAGGGCAAATTTGCTACCCTTTTTACCCAAGATAGAACACCAATGAATTAAAACTAGGATATTTTAGATGATTTTCCTCAGATTTTAGGATGAAGCATTCAAGACAGACATGAGTAAGGACATCTGAAATAGGTTGTAAAGGTTCGGGTGGGCTTTAAATCAAAAAACAAGAAAGTACTAGTGGCATACTATATAGACAAGACAAAAGCTGCGAACTTGTCTCAGAATGCATGTTACTAGATATTTAAAGTGGTCAATGGTATTCGACATTTCATGGTCATGGTAGCACACAAGCACCCCAGAGAGGATATCATTCATTTTCTCGAGGATTATGCGCAAGTCTGCTCAGCAGCTTAATAACCACACGGATATTTCAAACTTATGTATTACAATCTGTATCTGACTTCCTACAGATTCGTGTAATTATTTAGCATTTTTAATTAGCATAATTACACGTCAATTCATCCTTCTTATTAGAACACTCAAACTGTAAAACTACTTATCCTCAATGATGCCACAGAGCGAAATGGATATTGTAGATTATGTTTGCAATTACTGCTAGCCCATAAGTACATACCCTATATTAATCAAGAGATATATTCTAGCTTTATAGCGAATGTCATGGATGACAAACAAGGATACTCTTAAATAAATCTCAGACTTATTTAAGGCGTAATAGTTTGTAAAAACATTTCTAGAAATACAGAAGCTGTTTATAGTTCTCCACGTTATAACACTGAAGATAATTAGTCCTCAACTCAGAACGGCTATAATTGTATTTAAATCAGTTGTTTACCATTCTATTCTATTTTAATTATATGGCCATGTCTAGATACAAGGCTAATTTGTCTATCTTACGGAGATAAAATTACTGACATTTTGGATTTTCCAAATGAAATTTCCATACCTTTACTTCGATATTAAGGGTAAAGGTAGAATTGAAACGGTAGATTGGAGTATATTTTGTTTTGGTGTCACCTCTGTTGTATATGAGGCGGCGGTTATTAGGGTCTTCTCGCAATTCAAGTCCAGAGTAGAGTTTATAAGTATCGTAAAGTAATGAAAGTGTCGGCATCGAGGGCAGTTCTTGCCGTTTAACAGATATATTATATAATTGATTTAAACACTGCGATATTTTAGATATCACTGTACACGAGTGATCACAGTTGATGGCTGATTACATATGGCTAATTTCCATAGCAATACACACTAGTTCAACCTATAATAAATTTGACGAGTGGTGCAGATTATTAAGAAGGCAGCTATCTACACTATGCCTAAGAACACATGACTATATTTGGTATTCCGAGAATGTTATGTACGGGAGAATAAGGATTCTTCATATATGAAACGCAGCACAAGCTAGGTGATTTCAAGAATAGAGGACTATAGCTAACCTGTTCCTAGAATGTTCTGATTTGTCTCTACACATTGCTGTGTGGCCGATAACAGAAGAGCTCCAACAACACAACTTTCTAAGGAAACTGCTCACCCATCCTTTATGACCAAGTTTCTAGGCAGATTATCAAAGCTTAAACATCCATCCCATCGTCACAGAACTGTAGGTCATTCATATGCAAAGTTATACACTTATTATTATTAACTGGTTATCACCGCCAAATAGGTGCTTCGCTAGATTCTCACGAAACGCTACTCATTTTAGAAGATGATATGCACTAGCTGTAATTTTATTACTTGGCTTTATTTAGCCTTCCTGTAAGAATTTGCCGCAGAAAATATACTGGTCAGCAACTCGACTATTTGCAGTTCACAATACACCTAGAATTTCACATAGAAATCGACTTAGACACTACTGCATTATTTGATCGGACAACCCTAACTACAAAGAGGCATATATTTTAAGGGCAATTTAAAGCCGTCTGCCCAACGGCTTCACCGTGGCACACTCCGGCAGGGTGGTGGTATTGCATAATATACCACGGGCTAAGCCGGGCTGTTCTAGGGTGATGCAACCGCGAATGCTGGATACAGCCCTTAGCCGTGGTTATTGGGCCACATAAGACAAACCCCCAATGGCTGTACTACTCATCAGCTTAGGTTTAGCAGAATGTGAATTGGGTGGTAGTTTACCGAGCTAGCGAATGCTTGTCCATGAGTTAGACTATTAGAGGGCAGTAAAAATAACGGGTGTTACAATCACGGTGGTATAAGTCACATGACAACCAAGAAGACATGGACATATGGGCTATCTATGCTGCCAACTAAGCCCCCAACCCCCTACCACACCCTATATTCCATCATCTTCCAGCCAGGACTTTCTGAGTAGTGACTGTCTGCCTAGGTCCTGCGCCGTGAGACCACCATGCTAACGGCTCACCCTCAATGCTACCTGCTCACCACAATGCTAACAATCTCACCCAATGTAACTGCTCATGCACAATGCTAACCAGACCATGGAGCAATGAGGCCTAATTGTTTTCCCTTTCTGCTCATTTATTCATTCATATATACTTTCCAGATTGAGATCCCGTCATCCATTCGCACCTGGCTATTGGGATAGGAAGTTCTTGTTGTCAGGCATTTAGGGAAGGGGAACCTTTTGTGAGCATTGGCGCGACGAGTGGCTTGCTTGGAGAATAGGATTTCCTCTCTGGTGGCAGTGCGGACATACCGTTTAAGTACTACACAGGCATGCGCACACACAACATACCAGATGCACGCTACCATATAACCAACTGTTACAGGGGCATAAATTCAACATCTGTCCATGGTCACTTTCGAATCTAGCGGCACCGGTTAGATAATTAGCTGAGACTTTAAATCACTACACTTGTCAATCACGAACAGGTATGCGCAGCATTAGTCCGAAATCTATCGTACAGAGATCTTCTTATCACACACCACAGTGGAACCAGCTTCAATTCAGATCCTTCTTAAAATCCGAGACCTGAACTATCAGGCCAGCCATCAGGACGTAGAAAGGTTCTGTCTCTGTCTATAACGTAATCAACAACGTCAGACAACAACATAGGGCACGGACGAAGACAAGACTATTGGCAAGTGACAACAGTGAACGTTTCGAAAAACAACAGACTGCAGCCTTACTAAGGATTCTACGAGCGAGACGTTTGCAACCACAAGATAGTTAGACTAATAGTGAGAGGTACATTCCTCCGAGTGCTGTTAAACTGCGGGATGATGGAGGTGTGCTCGTGGACCACACTTCGACGACTCTATTCATTCACGGAGCACTCTTACTATGATTGTCTTTTCTATTGACAAGATGACTTGATTGTTAAGGGCAATCTATGTGTAGTAGTAAGACAGTCTGTTACAACCTCTTGAGCCAAATACTCAACCGCGTGAAAAGTATTACATACCACAATTTTGATTACTCACTTATACTGCAGAGAATTTGTAGGGTAGCTATCAGTGTTTATCGGACACACTTAAGGTTAGCTACCCATTTCTTTAGACTTAAATTTTGTATTTGGTTTGCATTGCTCCCAACAGTATAGTATAGTGCGGGACATATGCACAAGTGGAGAGAGATATTTGGGGTGTAACTTAAACCATCTCATCACCACCAGCGATATGCTGACAGTCTTAGGACACGTTCCGATTTGACAGCGGACGTCCATTGAGCTTGTCATGTCAAGGTTCGTAGTGGACATTCTTTTCGCGGTTGACAGATTGGAAAACAAAAGGCAGTGGTAATTAGGTTTCTGATCCCATTTGGATCTCTCGGAGGTTGGCCAAAGTTGTACATTGCATCACCTTGATTCACGAATGGAATGTTTGAAAACTGTTTATATGGGATTAGTTACAATTTCTCGTCTCAGGTAATTGGTAAATAATGGGTAACACATATGGGATTGGGACATCACAACGGCGCAAAAGACTCTACAGGTTCAGTACTTACGGTTTTATTCAGCTCGTTCTTCATGATAGTATTTTCATACTCTCATTCAGTTGCTCATTGGATTACGGTGTACATTCAGTTATTCAAAACTATCGGTGAGGTTGATAGTACTATTTGCTAAATGCGGAAGACTTGGGAAGTTATGGCCATAATGTGACCTCTACAATACATATTTCTACCATAATCGTTATTTGTTGTTGATATTTAAAATGTCAGACTACAGGTAATCAATTTACATGATTAATTCATATCTTACCTGGGAGCTGAAGGCCATCGGATTGCAACCTATCTGACATTGACTCATCTAGGTTTCCAACAAGTGTTTCAGATGTGGTCATCAACGTTTGTTCAATTGATAGTCTGCACATTCAATTAATGGACGCTTCGCTTGGATCTGTCCTAGTAGTGCTTAAGCTTCCTGAGCTACCTCGACACGAGATAGGGCTTTCAGCATTTGCCGTTTTGGCGTCCTTATAAACCGGCTAGCACTTAACCTAGAGAGACGTTCTCATATTTATGCTCTTGCAGCTCATGTTCATGTTTAGGCGTTGTCTCTCATTAGTTATTAGTCAATTTGGCCTGTTCTTTTAGCGGGCAGAACCTGGTAACGCACAGAGAAAGATCTTATGTATTGGCGTCCATCCATTTCAAATTGGTAAATTCCTTTAACATTCTGATAAAAGATGATTAGATTCTTAGTAGGGTCCGATGTTCAGAGACAAAGGGATAATGCTAAGCTATTAGCAGGACCAGAGTAGACAGGTAATCAACTGCTCACAATTTAGTGATTTTGGTTATGGACCAAGGCGGAATGCACGAGGGAAATGTATGGTGCTGTATTTTAGTGGTTCTAAACACATCATAGTTCTATCTCTCTCTGTCTCCAGGTAACATCTGTCCTCTCTCTCGCTTCATGTCTCGCTCGGTACAGACAATTCCTCTTTCATAGTACTCTTCTCTCTGTGTCTGATTTCCTTCTCTCATGTCTTATGGAGATACTCTCGTCACATCTCTCTCGGCCTCATCTGTTCGCTCTTCT
>NC_036860.1:66922509-66946726 GCF_002910315.2 Salvelinus sp. IW2-2015
ACTTACGGTTTGCAACTGCAATGGAGACAAAGATCGTACAATTTGGAGAAATGTCCTCTGGTCTGATGAACACAAATAGAACTTTTTTGGCACGGGGTGGCAGCATCATGTTGTGGGGTGCTTTGCCGCAGGAGGGGACTGGTGCACTTCACAAAATAGATGGGATCAATGAAGTAGGAAACTATGTGATATATTGAAGCAACATCTCAAGACATCAGTCAGGAAGTTAAAGCTTGGTCGCAAATGGGTCTTCCATATGGACAATGACCCCAAGCATCTTCCAAGTTGTAAAAATAGTTTAAGGACAACAAAGTCAAGGTATTGGAGTGGCCATCACAAACCCTGGACCTCAATCTATAGAAATGTGTGGCAGAATGAAAAAGCGTGTGCGAGCAAGGAGGTTACAAACCTGACTCAGTTTACACCAACTCTGTCAGGAGGAGTGGGCCAAAATTCACCCAACTTATTGTGGGATGGTTGTGGAAGGCTACCCGAACCGTTTGACCCAAGTTAAACAATTTAAAGGCAATGCTACCAAATACTAATTGAGTGTATGTAAACTTCTGACCCACTGGGAATGTGATGAAAGTAATAAAAGCTGAAAGAAATCATTCTCTCTATTATTCTGGCATTTCATTTTCTTAAAATAAAGTGGTGATCAGAACTGACCTAAGAAAATACATTTTTACTAGGATTAAATTTCAGGAATTGTGAAAAACTGAGTTTAAATGTATTTGGCTAAGGTGTATGTGAACTTCCAACTTTAACTCAATCATTTCATGGGGCAGCAGGTAGCCTAGTGGTTAGAGCGTTGGGCCAGGTAGCCTAGTGGTTAGAGTGTTGGGCCAGGTAGCCTAGTGGTTAGAGCGTTGGGCCAGTAACTGAAAAGTTGCTGGATCGATTCTCCGAGCTGACAAGGTAATAATCTGCTGGATCTGCCCCTGAACAATGCAGTTAACCCACTGTTCCCCGGTAGGCCGTCATTGTAAATAAGAATTTGTTCTTAACTGACTTGCCTAGTTAAATCATTWAAAAAAAATCTTATCAAGCCTATATTAAAATAGTGTAATGGCATTTCTCTAGATGTATGATAAAGCAGTTAAATCTAATTGTATTGCACTAGGCCTGGGTAACTGTAATGAACACGAGAGGAGACAAAGAGCTGGTTTCAAGTGCAGGGCGCAGCAGGTGTTTATTGTAAAGGACCACAGGAGGAGGCAGGTAGCTGTGTCCAGGGGCAGGCAGAAGGTCAAACAACAGGAGGAGGCAGGTAGCTAGGTCCAGGGGCAGGCAGAGGGTCATACACAGGAGGAGGCAGGTAGCTGGGTCCAGGGGCAGGCAGAAGGTCATACACAGGAGGAGGCAGGTAGTTGGGTCCAGGGGCAGGCAGAAGGTCATACACAGGAGGAGGCAGGTAGCTGGGTCCAGGGGCAGGCAGAAGGTCATACACAGGGGGTCCAAACAGACAACAGTAAAGGCAGGGAAAAGGCTAGTAACGTCGTCTGGGAGATCAGGCAATAGGTTGATAACAGGAAATCCGATAGGCTAAAGTACAGGCAGGGAATAGGCAGAAAGGCGTCGTTAGTGAGGCAGGCAAAAACTATCATACACAGGAGGAGTAAATCACAGGAAACCCAGCGCTCTGAAAGACGTGTGTCACAAAACAAACAATACCTCACAGTGATGGGGCGCAAAGAACTGAACTAAATAGTGTGTGATAATGACATACAGGTGTGTGAACAGGTGATTAGAATTCAGGTGACTGGGATCTGGAGAGTGAGCTGCGTTCAGGGGATCTATGTGTTTGAGGGTGTGAGCTGGAAAATGGCCTGGAAAGTGAGCTGCGTTCAGGGGATCTAGGTGTTTGAGAGTGTGAGCTGGAAAATGGCCTGGAAAGTGAGCTGCGTTCAGGGGATCTACGTGTTTGAGGGTGAGGGCTGGAAGCAATACATTCAGTATTGATAGAAACTAACAACGGACATTTCTGTTTATCACATTTGATCAAGATCTCTGGGGATAACTTATGATTTACGCCAATGGGGATAACCTATGGAATGTCTGAGATTCCTTGGTTAGGACCGTCAACCGTTAAACAACGTAGTCCATTAAAAACAAAGGTAATTTGCATGGTGGAAATATACCAATTTCATACTTTTACATCCTAGAAAACTGTGTGAATTCTTCGGTCAGATTGTCATTTGAGTGTTCTGTTCTTGTAGATACAGCAGACAGTCGCATTACTGTCCTAGTAGCTAACTCCTCTGTGTGTGTGTGTGTGTGTGTGTGTGTGTGTGTGTGTGTGTGTGTGTGTGTGTGTGTGTGTGTGTGTGTGTGTGTGTGTGTGTGTGTGTGTGTCTGGATTAAACAGTTTATAACACAGTGTAAACAAAGCCATATTGAACTTCAGAGGTTGGAGGGGTGGAGGAGGAGGAGGTAGAAACAGTAGGTTTGGATGGTTGGAGGAGGTAGAAGCAGCAGGGTTGGAGGAGGAGAAGCAGCAGGGTTGGGGTTGGAGGAGGTAGAAGCAGGCAGGGTTGAGGAGGTAGAAGCAGCAAGGTTTGGAGGGTTTGGGAGGAGGTAGAAAGTAGAGGGTTGGAGGAGGTAGAAGCAGCAGGGTTGGAGGAGGTAGAAGCAGCAGGGTTGGAGGAGGTAGAAGCAGCAGGGTTGGTGGGTTGGAGGGGTAGAAGCAGCAGGGTTGGAGGAGGTAGACAGCAGCAGGGTTGGAAGGGGTGAAGCAGCAGGGTTGGAGAGGTAGAAGCGGCAGGGTTGGAGGAGGTAGAAGCGGCAGGGTTGGAGGAGGTAGAAAGCAGCAGGGTTGGAGGAGGTAGAAGCAGCAGGGTTGGAGGGTTGGATGAGGAGGTATTAGCAGCAGTGTTGGCGATGAGGTAGAAGCAAAAGGGTTGGCGGATGAGGTAGAAGCGGCAGGGTTTGGAGGGTTGGAGGAGAGGTAGTAGCAGCAGGGTTGGATGAGGAGGTATTAGCAGCAGGGTTGGCGGAGAAGGTAGAAGCAGCAGGGTTGGACGGTTGGAGGAGAAGGTAGTAGCAGCAGGGTTTGAAGGAGGAGGTAGAAGCAGCAGGGTTGGAGGAGGAGGTAGAAAGCAGCAGGGTTGGGAGGAGGTAGAAGCAGCAGGGTTAAAGGAGGAGGTAGTAACAGGCAGGGCTGGAGGGTTGGAGGAGGTAGAAGCAGGAGGGTTGGAGGAGGAGGTAGAAGCAGCAGAGTTGGAGGGTTTGGAGGAGGAGGTGGAAGCAGGAGGGTTGGAGGAGGAGGTAGAAGCAGCAGGGTTGGAGAGGGGGTAGAAGCAGCAGGGTTGAAGGAGGAGGTAGTAGCAGCAGGGTTGGAGGAGGAGATAGAAAGCAGCAGGGTTGGCAGGAGGAAGAAGCAGCAGGGTTGGAGTGTTGGAGAAGGAGGTAGAATCGGCAGAGTTGAAGAAGGAGGTATTAGCAACAGGGTTGGACGAGGTAGAAGCAGCAGGGTTGGAGGAGGAGGTAGAAGCAGCAGGGTTGGAGGAGGAGGTAGTAGCAGCAGGGTTGGACGGTTGGGGGAGGAGGTAGAAGCAGGAGGGTTGGACCGTTGGAGGAAGTAGAAGCAGCAGGGTTGGAGGAGGTAGTAGCAGCAGGGTTGGACCGTTGGAGGAGGTAGAAGCAGCAGGGTTGGATGGTTGTAGGAGAAGGTAGTAGCAGCAGGGTTGAAGGGTTAGAGGAGGTAGAAGCAGCAACGGCGGGGCAGGAATCCGATTAAAACTGCTTTTTCAGAAGGACACAGGGCTCTGTGTTTCTGTGATGTTCTGTGATCTGAGCTCGATAATAAAGTCTGTACACACAGAAGTCAAACAAGATCAGCCCTGCCTTGGGATCCCCTGAGCACCACCGACGCAAGAGTGAATTTTCAATCGGAGGAAAGGAATGGGAGGTTGTTTTTTGTTGTCTTTAAGGGTTGCTGAAATAGAAAAAATGGTATTCCAAACCTGTCTACAGATTCTACTATAGATAGAGTCTATAGAGTGGAGGGTACTTTAGCAGAAGCAGAAGTGTATCAGTAACTGTGTTTAGTGCCTTGGACTTCTCTTTCTCTAGTGTGTCCGTGTGTGTGTGTGTGTGTCTTGCCAGGAAGCTAATCCTGAAGACGGATGCTGTACCCTCATTGACAGTGGATCTTGCAAGCGCTGACCATAATGTAAGTATCAGTTTGATGAGTCTGACACGTTAGATAATGCAACTGTGGCCGTTTTGACTGTKACACACCTGATAGTCACTGTATGGGTGTTGTTCTTCCATCCCTAAGCCTCCTATGTTGAGTCTGAGAACTGCCAGCACACAGGTGACACAAAGGAATTTTGTTCTCAAAAGGAGTTACGGTGTGTATGGTGTTTGTAATTTACCCCAGGAAAGTAATATTCTGTGGATTGTTGTCTTACAGTTGATGTAGCTTGGGGCTAATCATGATGATTAGAGGGAGTCAGGGGGAGTTTAGTATTTCACTTTCCGCTATCATCAAGCTGTAATGATAGACATTTAAGAAAATTCTACATCTACGCTGTTTGCACAGCTTCCCAGGCAACCACCGCAGCAGGATGTTGTGATACAAAATCATCTTTCCCGAGGCAAAGAAGAGGGGATATGCTGTGAAGCCTGTGAAGACAGATCCAACATTTTGTAAGTCATAGTTATTCATTTACAATCAATTGAGCATTTCAGGCACACAAAAATTCCAAAACACAAACATTGAATAATTTCATTAAAAAGTGCATGATTAAATATTGCATTTTTCAAATTGAGAACTTGAAAGTAGATCACAACATCAACAAATTGATTGCATCACAACTCAGAACAGTAATTAAAAGGAAATCAAATTCACAACCCATTTAACAAACATTTCCCCTTTTTTTTACCCGCCAAACGATGCTTCTTAACACCCACCCGCTTAACTTGGAAGCCAGCCGCACCAATGTGTCGGAGGAAACAGCGTTCACCTGACGACCGAGGTCAGCCTGCAGGCACCCAGCCCGCCATAAGGTGTCGCTAGAGCGTGATGAGCCAAGTAAAGCCCCCCGGCCAAACCCTCCCCTAACCCGGACAACGCTGGGCCAATAGTGCGCCGTCCTATAGGATTCCCGATCATGGCCGGTTGTGATACAGCTTGGGATCAAACCAGGGTCTGTAGTGAAGCCTCTAGCACGGCGATGCAGTGCCTTAGACCGCTGCGCCACTCGGGAGCTCCAACATTTCCTTTTTCAAAAACATTACGGGCTACGCAGAGAGGCTCCTGGATCTCCTCTTTAACGAGGTCACCCCTTAAATCAGCGCCGTATGTGGGGAAGCTGTGCGAGCTGTCCATCCTAGGACCCCTGTCTGCCCAGTGTGAGAGGACCCCTGTCTGCCCAGTGTGAGAGGACCCTGTCTGCCCAGTGAGAGAGGACCCTGTCTGCCCAGTGAGAGAGGACCCTGTCTGCCAGTGTGAGAGGACCCCTGTCTGCCCAGTGTGAGAGGACCCCTGTCTGCCCAGTGTGAGAGGACCCTGTCTGCCCAGTGTGAGAGGACCCCTGTCTGCCCAGTGTGAGAGGCCTGACAAGGAGGAGACCATTGCTGGATTTGTCTGCTGTCAGATCTTGGGGGTGACTGCTAGTGGTGACTGAAGCTAAGTGGTTGACTGAAGCAAGTGGTTGACAAGAAGCAAGTGGTTGACTGAAGCGCAAGTGGTTGATGAAGCCAGTGGTTGACTGAAGCTAGTGGTTTGACAGAAGCCAAGTGGTTGACTGAAGCAAGTGGTTGACTGAAGCTAAGTGGTTTGACTGAAGCTAAGTGGTTGACTGAAAGCCAAGTGGTTGACTGAAAGCCAAGTGGTTGACTGAAGCTAATGGTTGAAGAGCCAGTGTATGAGCAGTGGTTGACTGAAGCTAAGTGTTGACTGAAGCCTAAGTGGTTGACTGAAGCCAAGTGGTTGACTGAAGCTAAGTGGTTGACAGAAGCCAAGTGGTTGACTGAAGCTAAGTGGTTGCCAGAAGCCAGTGGTTGAATAAGCAAGTGGTTGACTAGAAGCTAAGTGGTTGACAGAAGCCATAAGTGGTTGACTGAGCTAAGTGTTGACGAAAGCTAGTGGTTGACAGAAGCTAAGTGGTTTGACTGAAGCTAAGTGGTTGACTGAAGCTAAGTGGTTGACTGAAGCTAAGTGGTGGACTGTAAGTGGGTTGACTGAAGCTAAGTGGTGGTTCTGACTGAATGCTAAAGTGGGTGACTGAAGCTAGTGGTTGACTGAAGCTAAGTGGGTGACTGAAGCAAGTGGTTGACAGAGTAAGTGTTTGACAGAGCTAAGTGGTTGATCGAGAGCTAAGTGGTTGACAGAAGCTAAGTGGGTGATGAAGCTAAGTGGTTTGACTGAAGCTAAGTGTGTTGACTGAAGCCTTAGAAGGGGGGTGGGTTGACTTGAAGCAAGTGGGTGGACTGAAGCTTAAGGTGGGTTGACTGAAGCAAGTTGGTTGACAGAAGCTTAAGGTGGGTGATGAAGCTAAGTGGTTGACAGAAGCTAAGTGGTGATGAAGCCTAAGTGGTTTGACATGAAGCTAAGTGGGCTGACTGAAGCTAGTGGTTGATGAAGCCAAGTGGTTTGACTGAAGCAGTGGTTGACTGAGAGCAGTGGGTGACTGAGCTAAGTGGTTGACTGAAGCTAAGTGGTTGACTGAAGCTAATGGTTGACTGAAGCTAGTGGGTGACTGAAGTAAGTGGTTGACTGAAGCTAGTGGGTGACTGAGGCTTAAGTGGTTGACTAGAAGCAAGTGGTTGACAAGAAGCTAAGTGGTTGACAGAAGCGTAAAGTGGTTGACTGAAGCTAATGGTTGACAGAGCTAAGTGGTGACTGAAGCTAAGTTGGTTGATGAAGCTAAGTGGTTGACTGAGCCAAGTGGTTGACTGAAGCAAGTGGTTGACTGAAGCCAAGTGGGGATGACTGAAGCTAAGCTGGTTTGACATGAAGCCTAGTGGTTTGACTGAAGCTAAGTGGGTGACTGAACTAAGTGGGTGACTAGTGGGACTGAAGCCAAGTGGTTGACAGAAGCAAGTGGTTGATTGAAGCAAGTGGGTGACTGAAGCTAAGTGGGTGACTGAAGCTAAATGGTGTGACTGAGCTAAATGGGTGACTGAAGCTAAGTGGTTGACTGAAGTAACTGGGTGATGAGAGCTAAGTGGTTGAACGAAGCTAAGTGGTTGACTGAAGCAAGTGGTTTGCTGAAGCCAAGTGGTTGATTAGCCAGTGGGTGATGAGCTAAGTGGTTGACTGAAGCTAAGTGGTTGACTGAAGCTAGTGGGTGACTGAGCTAAGTGGGTGACTGAAGCCAAGTGGTTGACAGAAAGCCAAGTGGTTTGATTGAAGCAAGTGGGTGACTGAAGCTAAGTGGTTGACTGAAGCTAAGTGGTTGATGAAGCTAGGGTGACTGAAGCTAAGTGGTTTGACTGAAGCTAAGTGGGTGACTGAAGCTAAGTGGTTGACTGAAGCAAGGTGGTTGACTGACAGCAAGTGGTTGACTGAAGCTAAGTGGTTGACAGAAGCCAGTTGGGTTGACTGAAGCTAAATGGGTTGACTGAAGTACGTGGTTGACAGAAGCCAAAGTGGTTGCATGAAGCAAGTGGGTGATCTGAGCTAAGTTGGTTGATGAGCTAAGTGGTTGACTGAAGCTAAGTGGGTGAACTGAAGCTAAGTGGGTGACTGAGCTAAATGGGTTGACTGAATAGCTAAGTGGGTGTGAAGCTTAAGTGGGTGGTGAAGCTAAGTGGTTGACTGAAGCTAAGTGGTTGACTGAAGCTAAGTGGTTGACTGAAGCCAGTGGGTGACTGAAGTAAGGTGGTTGCACTGAAAGCTAAGTGGGTGATGAAGCTAAGTGGTTTGACTGAAGTAAGTGGGACGACTAAGTGTGACTGGGATGAAGCTAAGTGGTTTGACCTGAAGCTAAGTGGGTGACTGAAGCTAAGTGGTTGACGAAGCCAAAGTGGTGAACTGAGCTAAGTGGTTGACTAAAGCCAAGTGGTTGTGAACTAGTGGTGATAAGCGTGGTTGTGAAGTAGGGTTGACTGAAGCCAAGTGGTGATGAAGCTAGTGGGTGACCTGAAGCTAAGTGGTTACTAGACTGAATGCTAGGTGTGAACTGAAGCTAGGTTTGACTGAAGCTAAGTGGGTGACTGAAAGCTACAGTGGGTGACTGAAGCTAAATGGGTGACTGAAGGCTAAGTGGGTGACTGAAGCTAAGTGGGTGCTGAAGCCTACAATGGGTGACTGAAAGCCTAAGTGGGTGACTGAAGCTAAGTGGGTGACTGAAGCTGAAATTGGGTGATGAAGCTAATGGGTGACTGAGCTAAGTGGCTTGACTGAAGCTAAATGGGTGAATGAAGCTAAGTGGTTGACAGAGCTAAGTGGTTGACAGAAGCCAAGTGTTGACAATGAAGCCAAGTGGGTGACTGAAGCTAAGTGGTTTGACTGACGCTAAGTGGGTGACTGAAAGCTAAGTGGGTGACTGAAGCTAAGTGGTTGACTGAAGCTAAGTGGTTGACTGAAGCTAAAGTGGTTGACTGAAGCAAAGTGGGTGACTGAAGCTAAGTGGTTGACTGAAGCTAAGTGGGTGACTCTGAAGCTAAAGTGGTTGACTGAAGCTAAGTGGGGTGACTGAAGCTAAGTGGTTGACTGAAAGCTAAGTGGGTGCTGAAGCTAAGTGGTTGACTGAAGCTAAGTGGGTGACTGAAGCTAAGTGGTTGACAGAAGCCAAGTGGTTGACTGAAAGCTAAGTGGTTGACTGAAGCCAAGTGGTTGACTGAAGCTAGTGGTTGACTGAAGCAAGTGGGTGACTGAAGCTAAGTGGGTGACTGAAGCTAAGTGGTTTGACAGAAGCCAAGTGGTTGACAGAAGCTAAGTGGTTTGACAGAAACTAATGGTTGACTGAAGCTAAGTGGTTGACAGAAGCTAAGTGGGTGACTGAAGCTAAGTGGTTGACTGAAGCTAAGTGTTGAACTGAAGCCAAGTGTTGACGAGAAGTGGTTGATGACCAAGTGGGTGACTGAGCTAAGGTTGACTAAGTAAGTGTTGACTGAAGCTACAGTGGGTGACTGAAGCTAAGTGGTTGAACTGAGCCAAGTGGTTGACTGAAGCTAGTGTTGACTGAGCTAGTAGTGACGTAGAACGCACGGAATGTGTTGACTGAGCTAAGTGTTGATCTGAAGCTAAGTGGTTGACAGAAGCCAGTGGTTGATGAAGCAGTGGGTGACTGAGCTAAGTGGCTTTGCACTGAAGCTAAGTGGTTGACTGAAGCTAAGTGGGGTGACTGAGCTAGTGGGTGACTGAAGCTAAGTGGGTGATGAAGCTAAGTGGGTGAAGCTAGGTCAAGCTAAGTGGTTGATGCAAGCTAAAGTTTGGTTGACTGAAGTCAAGTGGGTTGACTGAAGCTGTGTCTAAGCTGTGGGTGACTGACGCTACGTGGTTGACTGAAGCTAAGTGGGTGACTGAAGTAAGTGGTTTGACTGAAGCTAAGTGGGTGACTGAAGCTAAGTGGTTGACTGAAGCTAAGTGGGTAGATGGAAGCTAAGTGGTTGAAGCCAATGATGCTGAAGCTAAGTGGGTGACTGAGCCAAGTGGTTTGAGCAGGTTGATGAAGCTGTCAAACTAGTGGTTGACTGAAGCTAAGTGGTTGACTGAAGCAAGGTGGTTGGACAAAGCTAAGTGGTTGGACTGAGCTAGGGTAACTGCGAGTACGAAGTATGGGTGACTGTGAAGCCTAAGTGGGTGACTGAAGCTAAGTGGTTGTGAACTGAAGCTAAGTGGTTGCTGAACTGGTTGATAAGCTAATGGTGACTGAAGCTAAGTGGTTGACTGAAGCAAATGGGTGACTGAAGCTAAGTGGGTGTGAGAGCTAAGTGGTGATGAGTAACGTGGGACAAGCTAAATGGGTGACTGAAGCTAAATGGGTGATGAAGCTAGTGGTGACTGGAAGCTAAATGGTGACGAAGCTAAGTGGTTGACAGAAGCTAGTGGGTGACTGAAGCTAAGATGGGTGACTGAAGAAGTAATGGGTTGCTGAAGCTAAGTGGTTGACTGAAGCTAAATGGGTGACTGAAGCTCAATGGTGACTGAAGCAAGTGGTGACTGAAGCTACGTGGTTGACTGAGCTAAGTTATGAGCCAGTGGGTACTGAAGCTACAAGGTGGGTGATGAAGCACAAGTGGTTGTGAGGGCTGAAAGCTAATGGGTGAATGAAGCTAAGTGGTTTGACTGAGAGCCAAGTGGTTGACTGAAGCAAGTGGTTGACTGAAGCTAATGGTTGACTGAAGCAAGTGGGTGACTGAAGCCAAGTGGGTGACTGAAGCCAAGTGGTTGACTGAAGCCAAGTGGGTGACTGAGCCAAGTGGTTGAACCTGAAGCAGAGTGGTTGACTGAAGCTAAGGTGTTGAACTGAAGCCAAGTGGGTGGACTGAAGCTAAGTGGTTGACTGAAGCAAGTGGTTGACTGAAGGCCAGTGGTTGACTGAAGACCAAGTGGGGTGACTGAAGCTAAGTTGGTTGACTGAGCTAAGTGGGCTGACTGAAGCTAATGGGTGACTCGACAAGGCTAAGTGGTGTGACTGAAGCCTGCTTGATTGAAGTCAGGGTAGCATGAGTAACCCCCCTCTCCTGCTCCCCTCCCCATCAATCTCTGTAGTTGGTTGCATTTCATAAAGCCGAAGTAATTCACTCTTACGTGATATGACATGATATTGTTGCTTAGTATTGTCTTTTCAAGCATTCGGAAGGGAGATGAGTGTTACAAATTGTACAAATCAATGTCAATCCTGCTCCTGTAGGGTGTCCGAGTGTCTATATTAGATATATGGCTCTAATTATTTATTTTTTATGTCAAATGATGTCTCACAATTATTTCTCATGAGTGTTCATGTTGATCAATATTTCGCCTATGCTGGCCTATTGTAAATGATCAAATAAATGTCTGATCAATACATACAATTTTGAACATATTGTCAAATAAAATCAAATGTTATTTGTCACATATGCCGAATACAACAGCTGTAGACCTTACCGTGAAATGATTACTTACAAGCCCTTAACCAACAATGTACTTTTAAGAAAATAGAGTTAAGAAAATATTTACTAAATGAACTAAAGTAAAAAATAAAATAAAAAAGTAACACAATAAAATAAAATAATGAGGCTATATACAGCGGTCCCGAGTCAATGTGCGGGGATACAGCAAGTAGCAGCAGTGTAATTGTTCAGCAGTCTTATGGCTTGGGGGTAGAAGCTGTTAAGGAGCCTTTTGGACCTAGACTTGGCGCTCCGGTTCCGCTTGCCGTGCGGTGGCAGAGAGAACAGTCTATGACTAGGGTGGCTGGAGTCATTGACAAGTTTTTGGGTCTTCCTCTGACACCGCCTAGTATATAGGTCCTGGATGGCAGGAAGCTTGGCCCCAGTGTTGTACTGGGCTGTGCTCACTACCCTCTGTAACTCCGTACGGTCGGATGCCGAGCAGTTGCCATACCAGGCGGTGATGCAACCGGTCAGGATGCTCTCGATGGCGCAGCTGTAGAACTTTTTGAGGATCTGGGGACCCATGCCAAATCTTTTCAGTCTCCTGAGGGGGAAAAGGCGTTGTCGCAACTGTCTTGGTGTGTTTGGACCATGATAGTTTGGTGGTGATGTGGACACCGAGGAACATGATATTCTCGACCAGTCGATGTGAATGGGGGCGCGTTCGGCCCTCTTTTTCCTGTAGTCCACGATRATCTCCTTTGTCTTGCTCACGTTGAGGGAAAGGTTGTTGTCCTGGCACCACACTGCCAGGTCTCTGACCTCCTCCCTATTGGCTATCTCATCATTGTCGGTGATCAGGCCTACCACCATTGTGTCATCAGCAAACTTAATGATGGTGTTGGAGTCGTACTTGGTCACGCAGTTGTGGGTGAAGAGGGAGTACAGGAGGAGACTAAGCACGCACCCCTGAGGGGCCCCCATGTTGAGGATCAGTGTGGCTCATGTGTTGTTGCCTACCCTTACCACCTGGGGGCAGCCCATCAGGAAGTCCAGGATCTAGTTGCAGAGGGAGGTGTTTAGTCCCAGGGTCCTTAGCACATAGGTGTCCTTTTGTCCAGGTGGGAAAGGGCAGTGTGGAGTGGGATTGAGATGGCGTCATCTATGGATTGTTGGGGCGGTATGCGAATTGGAGTGGGTCTAGGGTTTCCGGGATGGTGGTGTTGATGTGAGCCATGACCAGCTTTTCAAACCACTTCATGGCTACGACGTGAGTGCACAGGAGCACATAGGGACTATGGTGGTCTACTTGAAACATGTAGGTCTTACAGACTCAGTCAGGGAAAGGTTGAAAATGTCAGTGAAGACACTTGCCAGTTGGTCCGCGCATGCGCTGGAGTACACGTCCTGGTAATCCATCTGGCCCGCAGCCTTGTGAATGTTGACCTGCTTGATGGTTTCCACACGGCTACGGAGAGCCAATGTAGTAGGATTCAATCTCAGTCCTGTATTGACGCTTTGCCTTTTTGATTGTTCGTCTGAGGGAATTGTGGGAGTTCTATAAACATCCGGATTAGTGTCCTCCTCCTTGAAAGTGGCAGCTTCTAGCCTTTTAGCTCGTTGGGATGTTGCCTGTAATAAATGGCTTCTGGTTGGGATATGTACGTACGGTCACTGTGGTGACATCGTTGTCAATGTATTTATTGATGGAGCCGGTGACTGAGGTGGTATACTCCTTATGCCATTGGATGAATTTCTGGAACACATATTCCAGTCTGTGCTAGCAAAACAGTCCTGTAGGCGTAGCATCCGCGTCATCTGACTACTTCAGTATTGAGCGAGTCACTGGTACTTCTCTGCTTTAATTTTTTCTTGTAAGCATAAATCAGTGATGAATAGAATTATGGTCAGATTTTTCCAAATGGAAGGCGAGGGAGAGCTTTGTAAGCATCTCTGTGTGTGGAGTAATTGTGGTCTAGAGTTTTTTTCCCTCTGGTTGCACATGTGACATGCTGGTAGAAATGAGGTAAAACAGATTTAAGTTTGCCTGCATTAAAGTCCCCGGCCACTAGGAGTGCCGCATCTGGATGAGTATTTTCTTGTTTGCTTACGGCCTTATAGAGTTTGTTGAGTGCGCTCTTAGTGCCAGCGTCGGTTTGTGGTGGTAAATAGACGGCTACAAAAAATATAGATAAACTCTTGGTAGGTAGTGTGGTCTAAAGCTTATCATGAGCAATACCTTGAGACTACCTTAATATTAGACATTAGACAACAGCTGTTATTGACAAATAGAGACACACCCCCCACCCCTCGTCTTACCGGACGTAGCTGTTCTGCCTGCTGATGCACAGAAAACCCTGCCAACTGTATATTATCCATGTCATAGTTCAGCCACGACTCTGTGAAACACAAGATATTACAGTTTTTAATGTCCCGTTGGTAGGATAGTCTTTACTAATTCTTGTGAAGAAGTGTATCAGTGAACTGTATTCTGTAATTAGTTACAAAACAATAGAATTAAAGTTGTGTATTGCTGCTGTTTGTCTTATATCCAACAGTCTATGATCAGCTCTGTTGACCATGAGAACATTTTGCAGAGAAAAAGGGTTGAAGCATGCCAGTTAGGCACGGAATGACGTGGCCCATTTGTTTACCTTGTTACCTGGCAACAACCACAAAGGTGTTTCAAAGAGCTGTCAGTCAAGGCGAGGGCATGAATATATGCTCCCCGCCCACTCAGCATGTTCRTTCAGACTTCCTGATWGTTAGASATGTAGAGAAATGGTACAATTTGTTGAATTCTGAGCATTTTAATAGKKTAAAAATATTATGGGRAATGTTTTGGTCATTCAAAGGCTATTTTTACTTGGGAAATAGGATGACTGTGCTGGACCTTTAAAATGTGCATGCTTTTGTGTGTCTTCAAGATGCCTGAGTCTATTAGTCACTCTAACCTTCCCCCGTCATCCCCAAGCACCTTGCTTCCCCTTCCTCCCCAAAACACTTTGCCTCTGCTGTGAGTACATGACACCTCATCAGGCACAGCTCAAGAGGGGTTGGTAGACCTCCACTGGCACAGCTCAAGAGGGGTCAGAGGCTCTTCGTTATCCACCCCGTACTCCCAGCATCAGTATACACTCAGGCTGTGTCCCAGCAGGGTTCTGGTCAATAGTAGTGCACTATAAAGGGAATAGGATGTTACTTGGGATTCAGGTTTAGAGACAGACTCCCACAGCAAAACTGAGCCCCTCTCCCTAGCCATCTATCCACCGTCTCTACTGCTTATCAGGTGCTAAAGCTGTGTCCTCATAGAGGGAGAAGGGAAGAGGGAGAGAGGGACGAGGACGAGAGATCAAGAGATAGAGAGAGCAAGAAAGAGAGGGAGCGAGAGATGTCATGTCAGGGAATATGACTGCATGTTAACTCTTTGTCCTCTGGCCATGTTGAACAATAGAAAGTGCCCTTCCTAATGTTGTGGAATCAGCAAATATTCTCCACCTTTGAAATTTCACTTATTGTTCCGGACCTGGCAGTCAGGCTCCTTTGTCCCCCACATCGTGTAGTGAAGCTCAGATTAAATACATAAATTACACCTTTGACCTTGGCTGCATTCCAAATGGCACTCCGTTCCCTATGGGCCCTGGTCAAAAGCAGTGCACTATGTAGGGAATAGGATGCCATTTCAGATGGAGCCTATARGTCAGAATATAGTGGCAAAGATGGAGGACTTGTTCGTCATTGCTTGGACACATCTAGAGGATTGAAGAGACAGGCTTCGGACGGACGGACGGACAGACAGACAGGGCTGAGGGTACTCAAGGCCACAGGGTTCTGCCCTGCTTCTCTTGACTTGATTTGCTTAGGTACTTGTCATCTCCCATCTGGACTACTGCAACTCCCTGTTGGCTGGGCACCCCACTTGTGCCATTAAGCCTCTGGAACTTATCCAGAATGCCGCAGCCCATCTGGTTTTCAACCTTCCTAAGTTCTCCCATGTTACCCCCGCTCCTCTGCACACTCCACTGACTTCCAGTCGAAGCTCGCATCATCTTCAAGACCCTGGTCCTTGCCTACGGAGCAGCCAGGGGAACTGCCCCTCCTTCAGGCTATGTTCATAACCCTACAACCCAAACACTSCATTCCACRCCCTCTGGTCTCTTGGCCCTKCCAACCCTACGGGAGGGCAGCTCCCACTCAGCCCAGTCAAAGCTCTTCTGTGTTCTGGCATCCCGATGGAGGAACAAGCTTTCCACTAAAGTCGGCACAGCGGAGTCTCTYCCTCTTTGAAGAGTATATGATGTTTTGTTGTCTCACCTAGCTATCTTAAGTTGAATGTGCTAATTGTAAGTGGCTCTGGATAAGAGCYTCTGCTAAATAAATAACATGTAAATGTATTATGAAGATGGGTAGTCTCCTTGAGGTCCGTCTGCCTTAGCTGGGTTTCCAGAGGTGGCTGATGGGAGGAAAGAGGAGAAGTTACTCCATCTGACATTAGCTACCAATCAGATGAGAAAAGCTACAAACAAGGGACTGTARAGCACAGATACTATAACACGCTGAACGTTCATTGAAATTGTTAAACGTTTTTTTAARAATGCTAATAAACGCAACAGTTGGATAATGGACGAAGATACTCCAAACGATATTGACTGAATAATAGCACATAAAACATTTTACTGGACAAATAATGAGTGGATTTCTGAAAGGAAACGCCACATAGAAATATGTTCAACCATTTGTTAAGTAATGAATAATGCAAGTCTTGACGCTAWAGGCTCTGCTCCTTCAGGGTAGCTCACTTCCCAAGCAAAGCGTCAATATATACAATTAGCAACAAGCAACGAGCGCGTCAAGCTACTGTATCTGCCAACAGTGAAACAGAATCTAACAGGTGGAGGGCTGGAGTGGAGGTGTGACCAAAAGAAGCACACTCGTATTAGCACTAGTAGCAATCGGCAGCAGCAGGATGTGTTAGCAGAACTGGCAAGCCAAAGTATCCAATTGAGCCCATTTCAACCTTTACGGGGGTGTGTGTGTGTGTGTGACAGGTCGTTACAAACATTTTCCACAGRKATAATGTTAACGGGAAAAAACAAACGGGCACAAGCCAAYCAAGAGTAGGAAACAGTCGCAGGAGTAAAATGAAAGCAATCAATCCAGGAAGATTTAAGTGACAAGTGGAATTTGCACCCCTCAAACACAGGAAATAGATGGCTGATCCTCAGGTGGGCGGGGCATGCACGTTGACACTAACACCAAATGAGATGTGCAATAATAAATAATAGCTTTCTGATGCCACATATTGATTGGACAGATTACAGGGTAATTGTTTCCAGCCCATTCAAACAGAATGATAGTCAGATGATTGTCTCTCTCAGGCAGACGGCTCTGGTTCATCCAGCAGGGTGTTCTTATTAAGAGGTCTGGAGAGGTCAGATTATCCTATAATAGCCTATGGGCTAGCATACCTAGCATAGAACAGATTACAGCCCAATCCCAGACATTCTTCACTGTAATCCGTCAGATAATGCTTTCACAGAACTGTACTGCACACTCGTGTGATGAACACGGTGATATGGTTGGCCTGTACACGGTCCCTTTCAGAGGTCAGTCCTGGCCCACAGCTACATTATTTAAAAAATATTTCACATTTTCCCATGACATACAGTACCAGTCAAAAGTTTGGACACACCTACTCATTCCAGGGTTTTTCTTTATTTTTACTATTACTATAAATAATAGTGAATAAATAACACATATGGAATCATGTAGTAACCAAAAAAGTGTTAAACAAATCTAAATATATTTTATATTTGAGATTCTTCAAACTAGCCACCCTTTGCCTTGATGACAGCTTTGCACACTATTGGCATTCTCTCAACCAGCTTAATGAGGTAGTCACCTGGAATGCATTTCAATTAACAGGTGTGCATTGTTAAAAGTGAATTTGTGGAATTTCTTTCCTTCTTAATGCGTTTGAGCCAATCAGTTGTGTTGTGACAAGGTGAAARGACAGTCCATCATTACTTTATTAAGACATGAAAGGAAGACCCAGAGTTACTTCTGCTGCAGAGGATAAGTTCATTGTAGTTACCAGCCTCAGACATTGCAGCCCAAATAAATGCTTCACAGAGTTCAAGTAACAGACACATCTCAACATTAACTGTTCAGAGGAGACTGCGTGAATCAGGCCTTTTGCTGCAAAGAAACCACTACTAAAGGACATCAATAAGAAGAAGAGACTTGCTGGGGCAAGAAACACGCAGCAACAGACATTAGACCGGTGGAAATCTGTCCTTTGGTCTGATGAGTCCAAATGTAGATTTTTGGTTCCAAAGACGTGTCTTTGTGAGACGCAGAGTAAGTGAACGGATGATCTCTGAATATGTGGTTTCACACGTGAAGCATGGAGTAGGAGGTGTGATGGTGTAGGGGTCTTTCCTGGTGACACTGTCAGGGATTTATTTAGAATTCAAGGCACACTTAACCAGCATGGCTACCACATCATTCTGCAGCGATACGCCATCCCATCTGGTTTGCGCTTAGTGGGACTATCAATTGCTTTTCAAAAAGGACCAATGACCCAACACACCTCCAGGCTGTGTAAGGGCTATTTGACCAAGAAGGAGAGTGATGGAGTGCTGCATCAGATGACCTGTTCTCCACAATCACCTGTGTGCAACGCTGTAATCAAGGCAAAGGGTGGCAACTTTGAAGAGTCTAAAATATTTAATATATTTTGATTTGTTTAACACTTTTTTGGTTACTACATGATTCCATATGTGTTATTTCATAGTTTTGATGTCTTCACTATTATTCTACAATGTAGAAAATAGTCAAAATAAAGAAACTATATAATGCTTAACATATCATGTGAAGCACTATATTATTCTATTGCACTCCAAAGTGATTGGGACTTAATAAAAGAGAAGAGCATCGCATAGTGTGGCACACACTGTCATCAGGAGTCCCATTGGATCAAAGGCAACCCCTCTCAGGAGGGTAAATAAACAGCATATTTTAATCAATGACAATGTCAAGTTAAAACACAATGCCCATCTCCCTGTGAATATGCCTATTTTAAATCATACATTTGACTGTTAATGAGCTTCCAATTAACTGCAGAAAATAAAAGCTTTTAATCTTTTCAGAATAAATATACTCCTTTTATAATGATAAAGGGGTTACCATGGCGATGTAAGGTCAACTGGAAAGTCAGTTATTAAGAGAAGATGACCAGTCTCATTAAAGTGCCGTGTGGTAATCAGTTGATTATGTTGTTCCCATAGAGTCATAGACTGTGTGTGTGCTGTGTCACCTTTGGGGAAATGTTATTCAGTGTTATTCTCTCCCMTGGGGGAAATCTAGTACAGAGAGGGATCCTATATGTCAATCACGCAGAGAAACATGCAACAAAAGAGAAAGATAACTWCATAAAGAATATAGCTGCCGTGGGTTCAAGCCATTGTGCCACCATCAGGACAAATCGGCCTAGGATGATCTACTTCTGTACTCCTTAACACGCMTGCCAAATATCAGAACTCAAGACTCTAGTTCYAACAACATGGCRGTTATAAGCCAATGAGCTTGCATTAATTGTTTTTCCTGTTCAACAGCACCTCCATGTGGCCAAACAGAGCCATAATCTACAGGTTAGCCATGACTGAGTCAAACAGATCTAGAGATATAAATGTGCCTGTTATAGCGCCACCATGTGGTGGATCTGAATGTTKTTGTATATGTTGAGTCCTGACAATGTTTAAATACATACTGTACAMACACTGAGTATGCCAKACATTAGGAACACCTCCTAATATTGAGTTGCCCCCCTTTGCCCTCAGAACAGCCTCGATTCTTCAGGGCATGYACTRTACAAYGTGTCGAAAGCYTTCCACAGGGATCCTGGCCCATGTAGACTCCTAAGCTTCCCACAGTTGTGTCAAGTTGGCTGGATGACCTCTGGATGGTGYACCATTATTGATACACACGGGACTGTTGAGCGTGAAAAACGCAAGCCGGTGTGCCTGGCACTTACCCCGTTCAAAATCACAATCTTTTGTCTTGCCCATTCACRCTCTGAATGGCACACATACACAATCCATGTTTCAATTGTCTCTAGGCTTAAAAATCATTCTACGTGGTKTGGTAGTAGGTGCCAGGCGCACCAGTTTGTGTCATGAACTGCAACGCTGCTGGGTTTTTCATGCTCAACAGTTTCCTATGTGTATCAAGGACCAACCCTTCTTAGTTTCATAGGCAAGCCAATTGGATGGTATYCTGCTGGCCAATGTTTAGACCCCTAGTTAAACCACAATTGTGTGGTCAATTAAGCATTTCTTGTAGATTTTAATGTGTGTGMGGGGTCATTGTCTTGCTGGAAGATTGACTTGTCGCTAATTTTCAGCCTCCTGGCAGAGTCAACCAGGTTTTTGGCTAAAATGTCCTGGTAGAGTTCACGATGCCGTTGACCTTATCAAGGGTCCCAGGACCAGTGGAGGCAAAACAGCCCATAATGTCAAAGATCCACCACCATGTTTTATAGTAGTCATGAGGTTATTTTCTGCATATGCATTCCTATTCCAAAAGGCCAAACCCACCATTGGTGTGTGTGTAGTCAAAGAGCTCTATTTTCGTCTCAAATGACCATAGTACGCGGTTCCAATTCAAGTGCCAATGCTGTTTAGCAAACTCCAGGCGTTCACAGTTGTTTGTTCTCAGTAAAGGATTTTTCCTGGCAACCCTTCCAAATAGCCTACTGGGATGGAGGTTCAGTGCATTTGGAAAGCATTCAGACCCCTTGACTCTCTCCACGTTTTGTTACTTTTAAGCCTCATACTAAATTTGATTAAATAGACCCCCCCCCCCCCAGAATAACATAATAACAATAATAACAATGCCCCATAATGACAAAGCAAAAACAGTTAACATTTTTGGCAAATGTATACCAAAAATAAAACCTGAAATATTATATTTACATAAGTATTCAGACCAATTAATCAGTACTTTTCTGAAGTGCCATTGGCAGCAATTACAGCCTTGAGTCTTCTTGGGAATGACGCTACAAGCTTGGCACACCTGTTTTTTGGGAGTTTCTCCAAATCTTCTTCTTTGCAGATCCTCTCAAGCTCTGTCAGGTTGGGTGGGGAGCATTGATGCACAGCTATTTTCAGGTCTCTCCAGAAATGTTCGATTGGGTTCAAGTCCGGGCTCTGGCTGGGCCACTCAGGGACATTCAGAGACTTGTCCCGAAGCCACTCCTGCGCTGTTTTGGTTGTGTGCTTAGGGTTGTTGTCCTTTCAATCTTGGTTTCATCAGACCAGAGAATCTTGTTTCTCATGGTCTGAGAGTCATTAGGTGCCTTTTGGCAAACTCCAAGCGGACTGTCATGTGACTTTTACTGAGGAGTGGCTTCCGTCTGGCCACTACCATAAAGGCCTGATTGGTGGAGTGCTGGAGAGATGGTTGTCCTTCTGGAAGGTTCTCCCATCTCCACAGAGGAATTCTGGAGCTCTGTCAGAGTGACCATCGGATTCTTGGTCACCTTCCTGACCAAGGCCCTTCTCCCRCGATTGCTCAGTTTGGCCAGTCGGCCAGCTCTAGGAAGAGTCTTAGTGGTTCCAAACTTCTTCCATTTAAGAATGATGGAGGCCACTGTGTTCTTGGGGACCTTCAATGCTGCAGAAATCTTTTGGTACCCTTCCCGAGATCTGTGCCTCGACACAAACCTGTCTCGGAGCTCTACAGACAATTCCTTTGACCTCATGGCTTCGTTTTTGCTATAACATGCACTGTCAACTATGGGACCTTATATAGACAGGTGTGTGCCTTTCCAAATCATGTCCAATCAATTGAATTTACCACAGGGCGGACTCCAATAAAATTGTAGAAACATCTCAAGGATGATCAATGGAAACAGGATGCACCTGAGCTCAATTTCGAGTGTCATCGCAAAGGGTCTGAACACTTCTGTAAATAAGTTATTTATGTTTTTTATGTACAAAAATGTGCAAAAATGTCMAAAAACCTATTTGTGTGTAGAATTTCGGAGGATTTTTAAAATTGAATCCATTTTAGAATAAGGCTGTAACTTAACAAAATGTGGAAAAGGTCAAGGGATCTGAATACTTTCCAAATGTCTTTAGGAGGTGGCTGTATTTGTCAGTGCCTGAGCTCCCTACCAGACAGTTCTGAGCAGGTAATCAATCCAGTTAGCTCTCGTTCAGGTCTCGCACTTGTGGCTTGAATACTTGAAAGCCTGACTGTCTGCCTTCCCGATGCAAATGAGATGGAAATACTCCACTTCAAAATATGTTTTTTCAAATCCTGTTGAGTGACCTTGTCCTCTTACCATGACACACAGCTCAACTCCACAGAAGTCACGCTAAGACAAAATATTTTCTAAGACGGAAAACATTTACAACAAGACTTTTTACCTTTTGTACACCGCAAAATTCTTCTGCTTCAACACTCCCTATTGGGGAGATACAGTACCCTCTGCTGCTTCAACACTCCCTGTTGGGGAGATACAGTACCCTCTGCTGCTTCAACACTCATCCTGGTTGGGGAGATACAGACCTTCTGCTGCTTCAACACTCCCTTTGGGGAGATACAGTACCTCTGCTGCTTCAACACTCCCTATTGGGGAGATACAGACCCTCTGCTGCTTCAACACTCCCTGTTGGGGAGATACAGTACCTCTGTGCTTCAACACTCCCTGTTGGGGAGATACAGTACCTTCTGCTGCTTCAACACTCCTTATTGGGGAGATACAGTACCTCTGCTGCTTCAACACTCCCTGTTGGGGAGATACAGTACCCTCTGCTGCTTCAACACTCCCTGTTTGGGAGATACAGTACCCTCTGCTGCTTCAACACTCCCTATTGGGAGATACAGACCTTCTGCTGCTTCAACACTCCCTATTGGGGAGATACAGTACCCTCTGCTGCTTCAACACTCCCTGTTGGGGAGATACAGACCTTCTGCTGCTTCAACACTCCCTATTGGGAGATACATACCTCTGCTGCTTCAACACTCCTATTGGGGAGATACAGACTTCTGCTGCTTCAACACTCCCTGTTGGGGAGATCAGTACCTCTGCTGCTTCAACACTCCCTATTGGGGAGATACAGACCTTCTGCTGCTTCAACACCCCCTGTTGGGGAGATACAGTACCCTCTGCAGCTTAACACTCCCTGTTGGGGAGATACAGTACCTTCTGCTTCTTCAACACTCCTATTGGGAGATACAGTACCCTCTGCTGCTTCAACACTCCCTGTTGGGGAGTACAGTACCTCTGCTGCTTCAACACTCCTGTTGGGGAGATACAGTACCCTCTGCTGCTTCAACACTCCTGTTGGGGAGATACAGTACTTTCTGCTGCTTCAACACTCCCTATTGGGAGATACAGTACCCTCTGCTGCTTCAACACTCCCTGTTGGGGAGATACAGACCTTCTGCTGCTTCACACTCCCTGTTGGGGAGATACAGACCCTCTGCTGCTTTAACACTCCGTTGGGGAGATACAGTACCCTTGCTGCTTCAACACTCCCTATTGGGGAGATACAGACATTCTGCTGCTTCAACACTCCCTGTTGGGGAGATACAGTACCCTCTGCTGCTTCAACACTCCCTGTTGGGGAGAATACAGACCTTCTGCTGCTTCAACACTCCCTATGTGGGAGATACAGTGCCTCTGCTGCTTCAACACTCCCTGTTGGGGAGATACAGTCCTTTCTGCTGCTTCAACACTCCCTGTTGGGGAGATACAGTACCTCTGCTGCTTCAACACTCCCTTTGGGAGATACAGACTTCTGCTGCTTCAACACTCCCTTTAGGGAGATACAGACCTTCTGCTGCTTCAACACTCCCTGTTGGGGAGATACAGTACCCTCTGGCTGCTTCACACTCCCTGTTGGGAGATACAGACCTTCTGCTGCTTCAACACTCCCTATTAGGGAGATACAGTCCCTCTGCTGCCTTCAACACTCCCTGTTGGGGAGATCAGACCTCTGCTGCTTCAACACTCCCTGTTGGGAGATACAGACCTTCTGCTTCTTCAAACACTCCCTGTTGGGAGATACAGACCTTCTTGCTGCTTCAACACTCCCTGTTGGGAGATACTGTACCCTCTGCTGCTGCCTCCACACTCCCTGTTGGGGAGATACAGTACCCTCTGCTGCTTCAACACTCCCTGTTGGGGAGATCAGACCTTCTGCTGCTTCAACACTCCCTGTTGGGAGATACAGTACCCTCTGCTGCTTCAACACTCCCTGTTGGGGAGATACTGTACCCTCTGCTGCTGCCTCCACACTCCCTGTTGGGAGATACAGTACCCTCTGCTGCTTCAACACTCCCTGTTGGGGAGATACAGACCTTCTGCTGCTTCAACACTCCCTGTTGGGGAGATACAGTACCCTCTGCTCTTCAACACTCCCTGTTGGGGAGATACAGACCTTCTGCTGCTTCAACACTCCCTGTTGGGGAATACAGACCCTCTGCTGCTTTAACACTCCCTGTTGGGGAGATACAGTACCCTCTGCTGCTTCAACACTCCCTATTGGGGAGATACAGACCTCTGCTGCTTCAACACTCCCTATTGGGGAGATACAGTACCCTCTGCTGCTTCAACACTCCCTGTTGGGAGATACAGTACCCTCTGCTGCTTCAACACTCCCTTGCTGGGGAGATACAGTACCTTCTGCTGCTTCAACACTCCTGTTGGGGATATAGTACCTTCTGCTGCTTCAACACTCCCTGTTGGGAGATACAGTACCTTCTGCTGCTTCAACACTCCCTGTTGGGGAGATACAGACCCTCTGCTGCTTCAACACTCCCTGTTGGGGAGATACAGTACGCTCTGCTGCTTCAACACTCCTATTGGGGAGATACAGACCTTCTGCTGCTTCAACACTCCCTGTTGGGGAGATACAGTACCTTCTGCTTCTTCAACACTCCCTATTGGGGAGATACAGACCTTCTGCTGCTTCAACACTCCCTGTTGGGGAGATACAGTACCTTCTGCTGCTTCAACACTCCCTGTTGGGGAGATACAGTACCCTCTGCTGCTTCAACACTCCCTGTTGGGGAGATACAGACCTTCTGCTGCTTCAAAACTCCCTATTGGGGAGATACAGTACCCTCTGCTGCTTCAACACTCCCTGTTGGGGAGATACAGTACCCTCTGCTGCTTCAACACTCCCTATTGGGGAGATACAGTACCTTCTCC
>NC_036860.1:66946751-66950365 GCF_002910315.2 Salvelinus sp. IW2-2015
ACAACTCCCTATTGGAGATACAGACCTTCTGCTGCTTCAACACTCCCTGTGGGAGATACAGTACCCTCTGCTGCTTCAACACTCCTGTGGGAGATACAGACCTTCTGCTGCTTCAACACTCCTTTGGAGAATACAGTACCCTCTGCTGCTTCAACACTCCCTGTTGGGGAGATACAGTACCCTCTGCTGCTTCAACACTCCCTGTTTGGGAGATACAGTACCCTCTGCTGCCTTCAACACTCCCTATTGGAGATACAGACCTCTGCGCTTCAACACTCCCTTTGGGGAGTACATACCCTCTGCTCTTCAACACTCCCTTTGGGAGATACAGACCTCTGCTGCTTCAACACTCCCTATTGGGAGATACAGTACCCTCTGCTGCTTCAAACACTCCCTTTGGGGAGATACAGACCTTCTGCTGCTTCAACACTCCCTGTTGGGGAGATACAGACCCTCTGCTGCTTCAACACTCCCTATTGGAGATACAGTACCCCTGCTGCTTCAACACTCCTTTGGGGAGATACAGTACCCTCTGCTGCTTCAACACTCCCTGTTGGGAGATACAGTACCTTCTGCTGCTTCAACACTCCCTTGGGAGAATACAGACCTTCCTTTCTTCAACACTCCCTTTGGGAGATACAGACCCTCTGCTGCTTCAACACTCCTGTTGGGAGATACAGTACCTTCTGCCGCTTCAACACTCCCTGTTGGGGAGATACAGTACCCTCTGCTGCTTCAACACTCCCTATGGGAGATACAGACCTTCTGCTGCTTCAACACTCCCTATTGGGAGATACAGACCTTCTGCTGCTTCAACACTCCCTGTTGGGAGATACAGTACCCCTGCTGCTTCAACACTCCCGTTGGGGAGATACAGACCTTCTGCTGCTTCAACACTCCCTATTAGGGAGATACAGTGCCCTCTGCTGCTTCAACACTCCCTGTTGGGGAGATTACAGACCTTCTGTCTGCTTCAACACTCCCTTGGGAGATACAGACCTTCTGCTGCTTCAACACTCCCTGTTGGGGAGATACAGACCTTCTGCTGCTTCAACACTCCCGTTGGGAGATACTGACCTCTGCTGCTGCCTCCACACTCCCGTTGGGAGATACAGTACCCTCTGCTGCTTCAACAACTCCCTGTTGGGGAGATACAGACCTTCTGCTGCTTCAACACTCCCTGTTGGGAGATAAACAGTACCCTCTGCTGCTTCAACACTCCCTGTTGGGAGATACTGTACCCTCTGCTGCTGCCCCAACACTCCCTGTTTGGGAGATACAGTACCCTCGCTGCTTCAACACTCCCTGTTGGGGAGATACAGACCTCTGCTGCTTCAACACTCCCTGTTGGGAGATACAGTACCCTCTGCTGCTTCAACACTCCCTGTTGGGGAGATACAACCTTCTCTGCTCAACACCCCTGTTGGGGAGATACAGACCTCTGCTGCTTCAACACTCCCTGTTGGGGAGATACAGTACCCTCTGCTGCCTCAACACCCCATTGGGAGATACAGACCTTCTGCTGCTTCAACACTCCCTATTGGGGAGATACAGTACCCTCTGCTGCTTCAACACTCCCTGTTGAGATACAGTACCCTCTGCTGCTTTCAACACTCCTTGTGGAGATACAGTACCTTCTGCTGCTTCAACACTCCCTGTTGGAGATATAGTACCTCTGCTGCTTCAACACTCCCTGTTGGGGAGATACAGTACCTTCTGCTGCTTCAACACTCCCTGTTGGGGAGATACAGACCCTCTGCTGCTTCAACACTCCCTGTTGGGAGATACAGTACCTCTGCTGCTTCAACACTCCCTATTGGGAGATATCAGACCTTCTGCTGCTTCAACACTCCCTTGGGGAGATACATAACCTCTGCTGCTTCAACACTCCCTTTGGGGAGATACAGACTTCTGCTGCTTCAACACTCCCTGTTGGGGAGATACAGTACCTTCTGCTGCTTCCAACACTCCCTGTTGGGGAGATACAGTACCCTCTGCTGCTTCAACACTCCCTGTTGGGGAGATACAGTACCCTCTGCTGCTTCAACACTCCCATTTGTGGAGATACAGTACCTTCTGCTGCTTCAACACTCCCTTTGGGGAGATACAGACCTTCTGCTGCTTCAACACTCCCTTTGGGGAGATACAACCTTCTGCTTCTCAACACTCCCTATTGGGGAATACAGACATCTGCTGCTTCAACACTCCCTGTTGGAGATACATACCTTCTGCTGCTTCAAACACTCCCTGTGAGATTACAGTACCCTCTGCTGCTTCAACACTCCCTTTGGGAGATACAGTACCCTCTGCTGCTTCAACACTCCCTATTGGTGAGATACAGACCTTCTGCTGCTTCAACACTCCCTGTTGGGGAGATACAGACCTTCTGCTGCTTCAACACTCCCTTTTGGGGAGATACTGTACCCTCTGCTGCTTCAACACTCCCTATTGGGGAGATACAGTACCCTCTGCTGCTTCAACACTCCCTGTTGGGGAGATACAGACCTTCTGCTGCTTCAAAACTCCCTATTGGGGAGATACAGTACCCTCTGCTGCTTCAACACTCCCTGTTGGGGAGATACAGTACCCTCTGCTGCTTCAACACTCCCTATTGGGGAGATACAGTACCTTCTCCATCCCTCTAACTTTGTGTGTAGCATTAAATAATCCAGCTTGATTAAACTCAGAATTCAACATGCGTGATATACTTGCACTCCTCTAGCTAAACATATGGTACTGGGGAGCACAGCTCCGGTCTAACCTGCTATCCACAGTTGAAGTTCGGAAGTTTACATACACTTAGGTTGGAGTCATTAAAACTAGTTTTTCAACCACTCCACAAATGTCTTGTTAACAAACTATATTTTTGGCAAGACGGTTAGGAGATCTACTTTGTGCATGACAAGGAATTTGTCCAACAATTGTTTACAGACAGATTATTTCACTTATAATTCACTGTATCACAATTCCAGTGGGTCAGAAGTTTACATACACTAAATTGACTGTGCCTTTAAACAGCTCGGAGAATTCCAGAAAATTGTCATGGCTTTCGAAGCTTCTGATAGGCTAATTGACATAATTTCAGTCAATTGGAGGTGTACCTGTGGATGTATTTCAAGGCCTACTTTCAAACTCGGTGTCTCTTTGCTTGACATCATGGGAAAATCAAAAGAAATCAGCCAAGACCTCAGGAAAAAATGGTTCATCATTGGGAGCAATTTCCAAACGCCTGAAGGTACCACGTTCATCTGTACAAACAATAGTACGCAAGTATAAACACCATGGGACGACGTAGCCATCATACAGCTCAGTAAGGAGACGCATTCTGTCTCCTGGAGATGAACGTACTTTGGTGCGAAAAGTGCAAATCAATCCCAGAACAACAGCAAAGGACCTTGTGAAGATGCTGGAGGAAACAGGTACAGAAGTATCTGTATCCACAGTAAAACGAGTCCTACATCGACATAACCTGAAAGGCCGCTCAGCAAGGAAGAAGCCACTGCTCCAAAACAGCCATAAAAAAAACAGACTACAGTTTGCAACTGAAAGAGAAATGTCCTCTGGTCTGATGAAACAAAAATAGAACTGTTTGGCCATAATGACCATGTTATGTT
>NC_036860.1:66952501-66961349 GCF_002910315.2 Salvelinus sp. IW2-2015
TCAGGAGGAATGGGCCACAATTCACCCAAGATTGTGTTAAACATTTAAAGGCAATGCTACCAAATACTGATTGAGTGTATGTAAACTTCTGACCCACTGGGAATGTGATGAAAGAAAGAAATCATTATCTCTACTATTATTTCTGACATTTCACATTCTTAAAATAAAGTGGTGATCAGAATTGACCTAAAACAGGGAATTTTTACTAGGATTAAATATCAGAGGATTGTATAAAACTGAGTTTAAATGTATTTGGCTAAGGTGTATGTAAACGTCCAACTTCAACTTTATATCTGACAGGGACACCACAGGGATTATAGTTTCAGCATGTCTGACAGGGACACCACAGGGATTATAGTTTCAGCATGTCTGACAGGGACACCACAGGGATTATAGTTTCAGCATGTCCGTCAGGGACACCACAGGATTATATTTCAGCATGTCTGACAGGGACACCACAGGGATTATAGTTTCAACAGTCCGTCAGGGACACCACAGGATTATAGGTTCAGCATATCTGACAGGGACACCACAGGGATTACAGTTTCAGCATGTCTGACAGGGACACCACAGGGATTATAGTTTCAACATGTCCATCAGGGACACCACAGGGATTATAGTTTTCAGCATATCTGACAGGGACACCACAGGGATTATAGTTTCAGCATGTCTGACAGGGACACCACAGGATTATAGTTTCAGCATATCTGACAGGGACCACACAGGGATTACAGTTTCAGCATATCTGACAGGGACACCACAGGGATTACAGTTTCAGCATGTCTGACAGGGACACCACAGGGATTATAGTTTCAGCATGTCTGACAGGAACACCACAGGGATTATAGTTTCAGATGTCCGTCACGGACACCACAGGGATTATAGTTTCAGCATATCTGACAGGGACACCACAGGGATTATAGTTTCAGCATGTCTGACAGGAACACCACATGGATTATAGTTTCAGCATGTCTGACAGGAACACCACAGGGATTATAGTTTCAGCATGTCCGTCAGGGACACCACAGGAATTATAGTTTCAGCATATCTGACAGGGACACCACAGGGATTACAGTTTCAAGATGTCTGACAGGGACACCACAGGGATTATAGTTTCAAGATGTCTGACAGGGACACCACAGGGATTATAGTTTGAGTATGTCTGACAGTTACATGGGATTTAAGTGCCTTTCAAAACCCCCAAGGACACTGTGAAGCAAAGAGTATAAAACAAAACAGGAATAAAACAATACAATGAATAAAATCTATTTAGTTTAGGTAAGAGGTGAGCTAAACTGATGGGAAGGTCAGCCTGAACAGGTATGTCATTCTACTGATATACTGTTCTAATTATATGTGTATGGTTCCAACGATCACAACACAAGATGTTTTCTTTGTGGAAAGCTTTTTTGTCTATTTTAAATGAATAAACACTGTGACTGAAACAAACAGCAATGAATCCACAGTGAAATATACAGTGCTTCACTTTTAAAGGTAATTTATGTTTGAGCCAACATCCAGTGTGTTTACCGTGAATCGTATGTGATCTCTGCGAACGTCTGGGAAATTGCCTTTAGAAATCAAGTGCTGCTTTGTGACATCGGTTAATCCCGGCCAGAGAGGTTATTTAATAGTAAAAGGAAAGGCAAGCTGTTCTCACTGGTCAGTCCAGGACAGACAGATCACAAGGCCTTCTAAGCTGGTCTCTCACTGGTCAGTCCAGACAGATCACAAGGCCTTCCCTTTCCTTTCTCTGATGTCAGGCTCGGTCCGGGCCCGGCCATGTCCGTACATGTGACACCTAACCCCTACTGACTGCATAACAGCACATATTGCAGCAGAGATTGGTTAACCCAGATTAAACAAATCAGAGGGTTTTGTTTCATTTCCATAACCATTTTTAATGATCATATAATCCCCCCCCCCCCCACACACACACACACACACAAAGCGAATAACACAGCTGCCATTTCTGCTCTTTGCATCAGTCCCAGGATGAAAGAGGATTACCTAGCTGTGTTTACCGATAGACAGATAATACTGGAACGCTCAATTATGGACGAGTGAAATAAACGGCATCAGAGAATCCCTACAGTCGGCCACCCTGATTGAACGTCTCCTCGTTTTACTGGGTTCAGTGTATTTCTGAGTTGTATTTACCTTTAACATGGCTAATTCTCATTGCAGGAAGTAAAAGAGGATGGACAGTTGCCAGGTTTAACCCAAAAGTTAACACCTATATTCACCCTGCTGTCTAGCTGCACTGGCCACCTGATACTGTCAATATGGCATCATTAGTGGCTAGCCCATGTAAGCTAAAGTTTTTAACTAGGTTTTTTTGGGCCAATTTAATGTAATTTGGTTTTAATGTTTGTCACTCACATATCACATGAACACACATAAGACATGGCAAAATGTTTAGAATTGCAGGAAATGACCTTTAAAACTGCAGTGATGAAAGGGGGGCAAGAGACAAAACGTTTGGGAAGGGCAGGAATCCCTGATGCTAATACACATACAGCGTTCTGAAACAGACAAAGGTACACATAGCACCCTGRTTGTCACYTTCCTGACCTGTTTTCCCTTGTTTTGTATTTGTTTAGTATGGTCAGGGCGTGAGTTGGGGTGGGCATTCTATGTTATGTGTTTCTATGTTGGGTTCGTTGTATTAGCCTGATATGGTTCTTAATCAGGGGCAGGTGTTTTACGTTTCCTCTGATTGAGAACCATATTTAGGTAGGCTGCCCACACTGTTTGTTTGTGGGTGATTGTTCCTGTGTCAGTGTTTGTACCACACGGGACTGTATTCGTTCGTTCGTTCGTTCGTGTGTTCTTTCCTGTTTGTGCGTTCTTGTTTGATGTTCTCAAGTACAGGTCTGTTCACATCGTTTATTGTTTTGTAGTTTATCAAGTGTTTTTTCGTGTTCGTCTTTCTTTATCAAATAAACAAATATGTATTCAACCCACGCTGCGTTTTGGTCCGATCCATGCTCCTCTTCAGACGACGAGGAAAACGACCGTTACACTGTTWCTATTCCAGTGCTGTGTTTCTGTTTTGACAATATTCTTATTGATTTAAGATCAACAAAACATTCTAGCTATGTACAGGATGTACAGCAGGGACAATAATGTTATCAGATCATTTCATGACTATTTTGTTTTACGCAGTTTGGATACATGTTCAATTCCTGTCAAAATATTTCAAACGATATCAGTGTCAAAGTGTACAGATATGTAAAGGAGAAAACAGTGTACTGAGAGAACCCTTCCATTATGTTCTGCTACTGAAAGAAAGAATCATTATCTCTACTATTATTCTGACATTTCACATTCTTAAAATAAAGTGGTGATCAGAATTGACCTAAAACAGGGAATTTTTACTAGGATTAATACTAGGGATTGTTAAAAACTGAGTTTAAATGTATTTGGCTAAGGTGTATGTAAACGTCCAACTTCAACTTTATATCTGACAGGGACACCAACGGGATTATAGTTTCAGCATGTCTGACAGGGACACCACAGGGATTATAGTTTCAGCATGTCTGACAGGGACACCACAGGGATTATAGTTTCAGCATGTCCGTCAGGGACACCACAGGGATTATAGTTTCAGCATGTCTGACAGGGACACACAGGGATTATAGTTTCAACATGTCCGTCAGGGACCCACACAGGGATTATAGGTTCAGCATATCTGACAGGGACACACAGGGATTACAGTTTCAGCATGTCTGACAGGGACACCACAGGGATTATAGTTTCAACATGTCCATCAGGGACACCACAGGATTATAGTTTCAGCATATCTGACAGGGACACCACAGGGATTATAGTTTCAGCATGTTGGACAGGGACACCACAGGGATTATAGTTTCAGCATATCTGACAGGGACACACAAGGGATTACAGTTTCAGCATATCTGACAGGGACACCACAGGGATTACAGTTTCAGCATGTCTGACAGGGACACCACGGGATTATAGTTTCAGCATGTCTGACAGGAACACCACAGGATTATAGTTTCAGCATGTCCGTCACGGACACCAAGGGATTATAGTTTCAGCATATCTGACAGGGACACACAGGGATTAATGTTTAGCATGTCTGACAGGAACACCACATGGATTATAGTTTCAGCATGTCTGACAGGAACCCACAGGGATTATAGTTTCAGCATGTCCGTCAGGGACACCAAGGAATTATAGTTTCAGCAAATCTGACAGGGACCACAGGGATTACAGTTTCAAGATGTCTGACAGGGACACCACAGGGATTATAGTTTCAAGATGTCTGACAGGGACACCACAGGGATATAGTTGAGTATGTCTGACAGTTCGGATTTAAGTGCCTTTCAACCCCCAAGGACACTGTGAAGCAAAGAGTATAAACAAAACAGGAATAAAACAATACAATGAATAAATCTATTTAGTTTAGGTAAGAGTGAGCTAAACTGATGGGAAGGTCGGCCTGAACAGGATGCCATTCTACTGATATACTGTTCTAATTATATGTGTATGGTTCCAACGATCACAACACAAGATGTTTTTCTTTGTGGAAAGCTTTTTGTCTATTTTAATGAATAAACACTGTGACTGAAACAAACAGCAATGAATCCACAGTGAAATATAAAGTGCTTCACTTTTAAAGGTAATTTATGTTTGAGCAACATCCAGTGTGTTTACCGTGAATCGTATGTGATCTCTGCGAACGTCTGGGAAATTGCCTTTAGAAATCAAGTGCTGCTTTGTGACATCGTTAATCCCGGCAGAGAGGTTATTTAATAGTAAAAGGAAAGGCAAGCTGTTCTCACTGGTCAGTCCAGGACAGACAGATCACAGGCCTTCTAAGCTGGTCTCTCACTGGTCAGTCCAGACAGATCACAAGGCCTTCCTTTCCTTTCTCTGATGTCAGGCTCTGTCCGGGCCCGGCCATGTCCGTACATGTGACACCTAACCTACTGACTGCATAACAGCACATATTGCAGCAGAGATTGGTTACCCAGATTAAACAAATCAGATAGGGTTTTGTTTCATTCATAACCATTTTTAATGATCATATAATCCCCCCCCCACACACACCACACACAACACAAAGCGAATAACACAGCTGCCATTTCTGCTCTTTGCATCAGTCCAGGATGAAAGAGGATTACCTAGCTTGTGTTTACCGATAGCAGATAATACTGGAACGCTCAATTATGGACGAGTGAAATAAACGGCATCAGAGAATCCCTACAGTCGGCCACCCTGATTGAACGTCTCCTCGTTTTACTGGGTTCAGTGTATTTCTGAGTTGTATTTACCTTTAACATGGCTAATTCTCATTGCAGGAAGTAAAAGAGGATGGACAGTTGCCAGGTTTAACCCAAAAGTTACACACCTATATTCACCCTGCTGTCTAGCTGCACTGGCCACCTGATACTGTCAATATGGCATCATTAGTGGCTAGCCCATGTAAGCTAAAGTTTTTAACTAGGTTTTTTTGGGCCAATTTAATGTAATTTGGTTTTAATGTTTGTCACTCACATATTCACATGAACACACATAAGACATGCGCAAATGTTTAGATTGCAGGAATGACCTTTAAAACTGCAGTGATGAAAGGGGGGCAAGAGACAAACGTTGGAAGGGCAGGATCCCTGATGCTAATACACAATACAGCGTTCTGAAACAGACAAAGGTACACATAGCACCCTGCTTGTCACGTTCCTGACCTGTTTTCCCTTGTTTTGTATTTGTTTAGTATGGTCAGGGCGTGAGTTGGGGTGGGCATTCTATGTTATGTGTTTCTATGTTGGGTTGTTGTATTAGCCTGATATGGTTTCTTAATCAGGGCAGGTGTTTTACGTTTCCTCTGATTGAGAACCATATTTTAGGTAGGCTGCCCACACTGTTTGTTTGTGGTGATTGTTCCTGTGTCAGTGTTTGTACCACACGGGACTGTGTTCGTTCTCGTTCGTTCGTGTTTCTTTCCAGTTCGTGCCGTTCTTGTTTGATGTTCTCAAGTACAGGTCTGTTCACATCGTTTATTGTTTTGTAGTTATAAAGTGTTTTTTCGTGTTCGTCTTTCTTTATCAAATAAACAAATATGTATTCAACCCACGCTGCGTTTTTGGTCCGATCCATGCTCCTCTTCAGACGACGAGGAAAACGACCGTTACACTGTTTCTATTCCAGTGCTGTGTTTTCTGTTTTGACAATATTCTTATTGATTTAAGATCAACAAAACATTCTAGCTATGTACAGGATGTACCAGCGGACAATAATGTTATCAGATCATTTCATGACTATTTTGTTTTACGCAGTTTGGATACATGTTCAATTTCCTGTCAAAATATTTCAAACGATATCAGTGTCAAAGTGTAAAGATATGTAAAGGAGAAAACAGTGTACTGAGAGAACCCTTCCCATTATGCTTTCTGCTACTGAGAACCCTTCCATTATGTTCTGCTACTGAGAACCCTTCCATTATGTTCTGCTACTGAAAGAACCCTTCCATTATGTTCTTACTACTGAGAAACCTTCATTATGTTTCTACTACTGAGAGACCTTCCATTATGTTCTACTACTAGGAACCTTCATTTGTTCTGCTACTGAGACCCTTCCATTATGTTCTACTACTGAGAACCTTCCATTATGTTTCTGCTACTGAGGAACCCTTCCATTATGTTCTGCTAACTGAGAACCCTTCCATTATGTTTCTCCTGAGAACCTTTCCACTATGTTTCTACTACTGAGAACCCTTCCATTATGTTCTGCTACTGAGAGAACCCTTCCATTATGTTTCTACTACTGAGAACCCTTCCATTATGTTTACTACTGAAAGAACCCTTCCATTATGTTTCTACTACTGAGAACCCTTCCATTATGTTCTACTACTGAGAGAACCCTTCCATTATGTTCTACTACTGAGGGAACCCTTCCATTATGTTCTGCTACTGAGACTTCCATTATGTCTACTACTGAGAACCCTTCCATTATGTTCTGCTACTGAGGACCTTCCATTATGTTCTACTACTGAGAACCTTCCATTATGTTCTACTACTGAGAACCCTTCCATTATATTTGCTACTGAGAACCCTTCCATTATGTTCTACTACTTGAGAGAACCTTCCATTATGTTCACTACTGAGAGAACCCTTCCTTATGTTTTGCTACTAGAGAGAACCCTTCCATTATGTTCTGCTACTGAGATAACCCTTCCATTATGTTCCTACTACTGGAGAGAACCCTTCATTATGTTCTGCTACTGAGAACCCTTCCATTATGTTCTACTACTGAGATAACTTCCATTATGTTCTACTACTGAGAGACCTTCCATTATGTTCTACTACTGAGAGAACCTTCCATTATGTTCTACTACTGAGAGAACCCTTCATTATGTCCTGATACTGAGGAACCTTCCATTATGTTCTACTACTGAGAACCCTTCCATTATGTTTCTATATGAGAGAACCCTTCCATTATGTTCTACTACTGAGAGAACCCTTCCATTATGTTCTACTACTGAGAACCCTTCCATTATGTTCTACTATTGAGAGACCCTTCCTTATGTTTCTACTACTGAGAGAAACCTCCATTATGTTCTGCTACTGAGAACCCTTCCATTATGTTTCTGCTACTTGAGACCCTTCCATTATTGTCTCTACTACTGAGAACCCTTCCATTATGTTCTGCTACTGAGAGACCCTTCCATTATGTTCTACTACTGAGAGAACCCTTCCATTATGTTCCTGCTACTGAGAACCCTTCCATTATGTTCTCTACTGAGAAACCCTTCCATTATGTTCTACTACTGAGAACACCCTTCCATTATGTTCTACTCATGAGGAACCCTTCATTATGTTCTACTACTGAGAGAACCCTCATTATGTTCTACTACTGAGAACCCTTCATTATGTTCTACTACTGAGAACCTTCCATTATGTTCTGCTACTGAGGAACCTCTCTTTCTTAATGTTCTACTACTGAGAACCTTCCATTATGTTCTACTACTGAGAACCCTTCCATTATTGTTCTCTACTGAGAACCTTCCATTATGTTTCTACTACTGAGAACCCTTCCATTATGTTCTCTACTGAGAACCTTCCATTATGTTCTACTACTGAGAACCCTTCCATTATGTTCTACTACTGAGGAGAACCCTTCCATTATGTTCTACTAGAGGAACCCTTCCATTATGTTCTACTACTGAGAACCCTCCATTATGTTCTACTATTGAGAAACCTTCATTATGTTCTCTACTGAGGAACCCTTCCATTATGTTCTACTACTAGAGCCTCTCGCTTAACCCTTTCCGGCACCCGTTTGTGGTCTTCATTGCCCTTGCCGCCCCGCATTACCAGCCACCGATGCGCTCCGCAACCCTGTACTCTCTTCCCCCGTTTACCTTCTGTCTCCATCCGTCGGCTTCCTTCGCCCTCTCACCCTTATACAGACCTAGGCTTTTGTCTCTCCCGTTGTCTCCCCTCTCCCGCTTCCCCCCCCTCCCTTCCCCCCCCACCCCCCCTCCCCCCTCCCCCCCATTTCCTTCCTGCCCCCCTCCCCTCGCCCCCTCCATTTATCTCCCGTTTCTTCTGTCTATACTCATGAGAACCCCGCTCATTAATGGTTCTGCTACTGAGGAACCTTCCATTATGTTCTATCCTACTCGAGGGAACCCTTAAATTAATGTTTCTAATTAATGAGAACCTTTCCATTATGTTCTTTACTATGAGACCCTTCATTACATGTTCTTAACACCCTCACTGAGGAAACCCTTCATTAATGGTTTCTACTAACTCCAGGCGGAACCTCTTCCAATTATGTCTACTACTTCCCCGAGCCGAACCTTCCCATTATGTTCACT
>NC_036860.1:66962079-67003890 GCF_002910315.2 Salvelinus sp. IW2-2015
GAGAACCCTTCCATTATGTTCTGCTACTGAAAGAACCCTTCCTTATGTTCTACTACTGAGAACCCTTCCATTATGTTCTACTACTGAGAGAACCCTTCCATTATGTTCTACTACTGAGGGAACCCTTCCATTATGTTCTGCTACTGAGAACCCTTCCATTATGTTCTACTACTGAACCTTCCATTATGTCTACTGAGGAACCCTTCCATTATGTTCTGCTACTGAGGGAACCCTTCCATTATGTTCTGCTACTGAGGAACCCTTCCATTATGTTCTGCTACTGAGAGAACCCTTCCATTATGTTCTACTACTGAGAACCCTTCCATTATGTTCTGCTACTGAGGGAACCCTTCCATTATGTTCTACTCTTCTCTATGCTGCTCTACTGCTCTACTCTATGCTGCTCTACTCTATGAATGAACCATATGTATTTGGACCGTTTACATTATCCTCTATATTCCAGCATTTTTGGATTTGAGATAAAAAATGTTTCATCATTCCAATTTTGCAATTGTGGGTTTCCCAACGTGACCTAGGTCTTTGTTCATCCAGAAGGAATAAAAGGCTGACGTTGCTGTTCCAAACAGGCCTTCGGAGGAAGTAAGAGACCATGAGGAGTAATCCATCTGAATTAGCAGGCAGCTCCTTTTTAAGCCCATAATGTTAGCCTCGTGTCTGGGTTCACCACGGTGATATTCATATGATGTGATTAGCTAATTGTTTTCTCTTAATGGGGAGAGAACCACTGTTACATCATCACCATCGTCATTATTCATTCAAGGGGAGGTTTGACTTTAATCAGATTCCTAAAATCAAGCAACGCTGTATGAGTGAAACAATGAGAACAGAACGAAAACAAAACCGAAAACATGGATCAGAACCGAAAACCAGAAAATAAATATTTTTGGGGAGGAACGGAAACAGAACTGGGAACTAAAGTGATCTATACAATTCCGGAATAGAACTATTATTTAAAAAAACCACGTGAACCGGTTAGTTACCTGATTTTAAGTTCTGAGCATTTTTGTCAGTCCCATAAAAAAACACCTTCAAAACACTCACTGTCACTCAAAAACATCTCCTTCCAGTCTCTGCCTGCCAGCTAGTTTTCTAGGCTAGTTAACGATACTATAGTTATCACATTTCACACTGGATTTGTTAACTACAAAAATGTAAGAAGTGTTTTGAATTCTGGTGCCAATGCACACAAGCTTGTTAGCTAGATCTGGTCCAGAGCGATAAATCCTGTTATGGCTAGGCGTCTCGCTAGCGGCACACCTCGACAACATCCGGTGAAATTGCAGAGCGCGAAATAAAAATTCCAAAAATAAAAATATTTAACATTCATGAAAATACAAGTGTTATACATCAAAATAAAGGTTAACTTCTTGTTAATCCAGCCTCTGTGTCAGATTTCAAAAAGGCTTTACGGCGAAAGCACACCATGCGATTATCTGAGGACAGCGCCCCCGCATACAAAAACATGAAAAACATATTTCAACCAGGCAGGTGCGCCACGAAAGTCAGAAATGTTCTACTACTTCCATTATGTTCTGCTACTGAGAACCCTTCCATTATGTTCTACTACTGAGAGAACCCTTCCATTAGCGATATAATAAATGCCTTACCTTTGATCTTCTTCTGTTGGCACTCCAAAAGGTCCCAGATATATGACAAATGGTCCTTTTGTTCGATAATGTCCTTCTTTATATCCCCAAAAACTCAGTTTAGCTGGCACGCTTCAGTCAATTATCCACCGGGTTCCCTCCATCAAAATGCATACAAAATGAATCCCAAATGTTACTAATAAACTTAGCCAAACAATGTTTGTAATCAAACCTCAGGTACGTTAATATGTAAATAAACAATCAAATTTAAGACGGAGAATCGTTATTGTCTTTACCGGAGATAAACAACAAAGAACGCGCTCTCATCCACGCGCATGAAAACACTACAGCCAAAATGGGAGCCACCTAGAAAAACTACAATTTCGAGCTCATTTTTCCTAAAACAAGCATGAAACTCTTTTTAAAGACTGTTGACATCTAGTGGAAGCCCTAGGAACTGCAATCTGGGAGGATTTCGCCCCYTAATAAAAATGACAGCCATTGGAAACAGTGGTAGGATGGGGGTGGTTTGTCCTCYGGGTTTCGCCTGCCATATCAGTTCTGTTATACTCACAGACATTATTTTAACAGTTTTAGAAACTTTAGTGTGTTTTCTATCCAAATTATATGCATATCCTAGCTTCTGGGCCTGAGTAACAGGCAGTTTACTTTGGGCAAGCTTTTCATCCAGATGTCAAAATACTGCCCCCTAGCCCATAGAGGATTTATTGAGCTAGCCTCGGCGTTGAGCAGCCTCTCAGACGTTCAACGTTCCTCCATATTAGTCGCTCCTCCATAGGTCTCTAGCTATTCTATAACGATGTAATTCAGTGAAGTAATGAGATCTACCACTAATATCATAAACACATTATAATGCACATCATATAATGATGCCTAGTGCTTCCATGTCCAACACTCTCTTGTGCCCTGCTAAATTTCAGTCTCATCTCTCACCCTACACTTGGAAGGAAGGAAGGTAGGTAGGTAGGTAGGTAGGTTGCTAAATTTCAGTCTCATCTCTCACCCTACACTTGTCTGTCCATCAAGCATGTAAACAACAGGTCCATAGAAAGCTGCTCTATCTGCACTGATTGGTGGAGTAGTTCAATGAGGTACATTTTTAAAAAAGGAACAGAAAGGAACAATATAAACTTGTACCTTTTTTCTGTTTCGAACCGGTTCAGAATTGTATTATGCTGGTCGGAACAGTAGAACATATTAATATATATCTTTTTTTCCAATTCAGAACGAAATTGGAAAATAACTAATTACCATTTGGGTATTATAGGGTCATGTCCTCTGTGACACTGCTGGGTTTTATTTTATAGGTACTAGCTAATTAGATAAATCCATTACATAAATGCTCATYTATTTTCAATCCGATTTGTAAAGGATTAAAAAACAGATGTAGAATAACATCCATTCAGTGGAAGATATTTGTTTTCTTCTAAATTACAGTTAGGCTTTGATATTTATTTAATGAATATGCACGTGTCTATTTGTGTGTGTGTGCATGCGTGTCTGTGTGTGTGTGGATCTATGTGTGGTGAGTGCACCTCTTGATACCAACATCGACTCTTCCATTTTACTCTTTTAATATGAATATTCACAATAAAATGCCTACTGCCATTAGAATCCAAATCATTTTCCACTAGTCTCCACTTGACTCCACTGTGACTTCCTGAGATGAAGTCTGACAGATCAGAGCCCTACTGAGCCAGCCAGGTCAAAATGCCAGCACTGTACAGAGAAGGGCTGCTGGCCAAGGGTGGGTGGGGAGGGTGGGTGGGTGGGTGGGTGGGTGGGTGTCTGTCTGTCTGTCTGTCTGTCTGTCTGTCTGTCTGTCTGTCTGTCTGTCCTGTCTATCTGTCTGTCTGTCTGCTTGTCTGTTGTCTGTTGTCTGTCTGTCTGTCTGTCTGTCCTGTCTGTGACAGCCTTGTGACATGTGTGTGCAGATGCATATCAAATAATCAATGCTGTCGATCTGAGGATTGTCTGGCTTAAAGCCGAAGGAAGAGTGCATGTGTGGCCGAGACAAGCTCCTTGACCGACCCATGTTGCCCTGAGCCATGCTACCCTCCTACCCTCAGCCCTGCGACCTCAGCCCTGCTGCCTCAGCCCTGCTACGCCTGAGCCCTGCTTCATGACCTGGACCTGCTTCCTCGCTACCTCTGAGCCCTGCTTCCATGCTTACCTTGGAGTCCTGCTTTCCTTCTACCCTCAGCCCTGCTTCCATGCTACCTGGAGTCCTGCTTTCCTTCTACCCTCAGCCCTGCTTCCATGCTACCTGGAAGTCCTGCTTTCCTCCTACCCTCAGTCCCTGCTTACCGCTGACCTGCTTCCATTGCTACCTGGAGTCCTGCTTTCCTCCTACCTCAGCCCTGCTTCCCATGCTTACTGGAGTCCTGCTTTTCGCTCCTCACCCTCAGCCCTGCTTCCATGCTAACCTGGAGTCCTGCTTTCCCTCCTACCCTGAGCCCTGCTTCCATGCTACCTGGAGTCCTGCTTTCCTTCTAACCCTTCAGCCTGCCTTCCAATGCTACCTGGATCCTGCTTTCCTCCTACCCTGAGCCCGCCTGTCATGCATGGAGTCTGCTTTCCTCTACCTGACCCTGCTTCCATGCTACCCCTGGAGTCCTGCTACCTCCTATACCTCAGCCCTCTACCTGAGCCCTGCTTCCATGCTACATGGAGTCTGCTACCCTCGCTACCCTCAGCCTCCTACCCTCAGCCCTGCTAACCCTGACTGCTTCCATGCTATCTGAGCTCTGCTTCAATGCCACCCGCAACTCTGCTTACCTGAAACCTGTTTACCCTTTTAACCTGCTACCCCTGAAACTGTTACCCTTTTACCTGCTCCCCTGAAACCTGGTATACCCTTTTAACCTGCTACCTCTGAAACCTGCTAGCCCTTTTAGCCTTTCCTAACATGAAAACCTGTTACCCCTTTAACCTGCTACGCTGAAAACCTGTTACTTTTAACCTCTGCTAACCCTGAAACCTGCTGCCCTTTTACCCTGAAGCTGCTGCTATGCTACCTCACACACTGCTGGGGCGTCGTCTCGCCCCTCTACTTTTTTCCCCTCCCTACGACCCTCTACATAACCAGTTGAGCTCCTGGAGCATTAGTCTGAACTGAGGCTTAATCACACACACACACACACACACACACACACACACACACAACCCACACACACACACACACACACAACATCACCACACACACCACTGAATTCATACGCACAACACATATGACGCATCTAGGTTCGATCCTCAGGAGCAGAGGTGCTGTTTCTGTTTCAGCAGCTAATCCCAACCAGGCTTTTATACATGCATTGTTCGCTCCACAGATGGTATGTGGCAGATGTTGCGCATCAATTGTTCAGCGTATTTGCCAAATTCATGGGAAGGAGATAGGATAGAGGGAGGGAGGGAGGGAGGGGGGTAGGAGGGAGGGAGGGAGGGAGGTCTTATGGAATTTAATACAGGTTAGAAGAGAAAAGAGGGGATTTTTCTCTTTCCTTACAAAAATCAAACAAATTGTATTTGGTCACCAATGCGCCGAGATGACAACCGGTGTATGAACTTACTGCTGAAATGCTTACTTACAAGCCCTTAACCCACCATGCAGTTTCTAAGAAAATAAGTCCTTAAGTAAAATAGATAGTAAAAAAAAAGAATATTAAAGAAATCAGAAGTAAATAACAAGTAAGCGAGGCTATATATCAGGGGGTACTGGTACAGGAGTCAATGTGGAGGCTATATACAGGGGGTACCTGGGGTAACTTGAGTCAATGTGGAGGTATAATACAGGGGGTTACCTGGTAACAGAGTCAAATGTGGAGGGTATATACAGGGGTTACCGGTACAGAGTCAATGTGGAGGCTATAAGCAGGGGTACTGGTACTGAGATCATGTGGAAGGCTATATTACAGGGGGTACCTGGTAAGAGTCCATGTGGAGTATATACAGGGGGTTCGGCTACAGGAGTCATGTGGCAGGCTATATACAGGGGTACCGGTACTGAGAGTCAATGTGGAGGCTATATACAGGGGGTCTGGTACAGTCGTGGAGGTAATGTTACAAGATCATTGGGTTTCGGGTAAGGCAGTATATGTAGTAGTACGACGGTGGTGAAGGCTATATAAGGTGGTACTGGTACAGAGTCAATGTGCGGGGGAAAGGTTAGTCAAGGTAATTGGGTAATATGTACATGTAGGTAGCGTTAAAGTGCCTACACATAGATAATAAACAGAGAGTGCAGCAGCGTACAAGAGGGGGCGGGGACAATTGCAATAGTCCTGGGTAGCTATTGATTAAGCTGTTCAGTGTCCTTATGGCTTTGGGGGGGTAAGAAGCTGTTAAGAAGCCTTTTGGACTAGACCTAGTGCTATTATTCTAGGATGCTTGCGTGCGGTAGCAGAGAGACCAGTCTTAATGACTAGGGTGGTGGAGTCTTTTGAACAATTTTTAGGGCCGTTCTCTGACACTGTACATTGTCTGAATGTTAAATCAGTAATAACAACCAAAGCACCAAACAATGAGAAAAGGTGGGAGTTGCTTAGTGGCTCTATGTATCCTGTTGTTCTGTGCTATTATTCTAGAACTGGTATAGTGTTTGTTTATCTGGGCAGCTAAGGGAATTAGTCAGAGCCAACCTGGTATACATTTTACACTTAAGCTCTTATCCAGAACACTTAGACCACTTAGACTAGTGAGTCATTTAGCAGACGCTCTTATCCAGAACCACTTAGACTAGTGCGTCATTTAGACGACGCTCTTATTCCAGAAGCAACTTAGACTCGTGAGTCAATTTAGCGACATTCTTATGTAGTGGAGTCATTTAGCAGCACGTTCCTTATGTAGTGAGTCATTTAGCAGACGCTGCTTGATTCGACCACTTACAGTCGTGCGTCATTTAAGCAAGACCAATTCTTATCCAGAACCATTAGACTAAGTGGTCATTTAGCAGACGCTGCTTATCCAGACCACTTAAGACTGTGAGTCATTTAGCAAGACGTTCTTATCCGAACCACTTACAGTAGTGAGTCATTTAGCAGACGTTCTTCATCCAGAACCACTTAGACAGTGAGTATTTAGGCAGACGCTCTTATCCAGACACTTAGACAGTGAGTCATTTAGCAGACGTTCTTATCAGAACCACTTACAGTAGTGAGTCATTTAGCAGACGTTCTTATCCAGAACACTTAACAGTGATGTCATTTAGCAGACATTCTTATCCAGAACCACTTAGACAGTGGAGTCATTTAGCAGAACGTTCTTTATCCAGAACCACCTTAGACAGTGAGTCATTTAGCAGACGCTCTATCCAGAACACTTAGACAGTGAGTCATTTAGCAAGACGTTCTATCCAGAACCACTTACAGTAGTGAGTCATTTTAGCAGACGTTCTTATCCAGAACCATTAGACAGTGAGTCATTTAGCAGACGTTCTTATCCAGAACCACTTAGAGTACGTGATCATTTAGCAGACGTTCTTATCCAGAACCACTTAGACAGTGAGTCATTTAGCAGACGTTCTATCCAGAACCACTTAGAGTAGTGAGTGCATTACATTTGGTCCCCGTGCATACTGGTCCCCGTGGAATTGAACCCCACCACCCCAGATTGTGCAAGTGCCATGCTCTAATACCAAACTGAGCCACACAGGAGCCGCTGAATTTAAATAACCTGACCTGGCTAATTCATATTCAACCAAATCAAATCAAGTTTGATTTTATATAGCCTTCGTACATCAGCTAATATCTCGAAGTGCTGTACAGAAACCTGCCTAAAACCCCCACATGCAAGCATGCAGTGTAGAAGCCAGGTGGCTAGGAAAAACTCCCTAGAAAGGCCAAAACCTAGAAAGAAAACCTAGAGAGGAACAGCTATGAGGGTGGCAGTCCTCTTGTACTTGCCTAGTAGTGGTGCTTGTTGGGTGAATCCTAAAAGACACTAACAAGCCATTCATATGTTATTACTGTGTGATTAACATTATTTACCATTTATTTCGTAATGAAATACCTGGTCATTTCTGTACGTAAAGTAAAATGTAACCCAATAATATTGTATAATTATCTTAGTGGTTAAAAAGAAGAGCAGGACAAAAAGAGATGATATGCCATGTGTAAACAAAAAAGTTATTCATTAAAATCAAATTTTATTGGTCAAATACACGTGTTTAGCAGATGTTGTGTGAGTGTAGCGAAATGCTTGTGCTTCTAGTTCCGACAGTGCAGCAATATCTAACGAGTAATATCTAACAATTTCACAACAAATACCTAACACACACAACTTAGTAAAGGAATGCAATTAAGAATATATAAAATATATGGACGAGCAATGTCAGAGCGGCATTAGACGAAGATACTGTAGAATAGTATAGAATACAGTGTATACATATGTGATGAGTAGTCCAAGATATGTAAACATTATTAAAAGTGAATATTAGTTGCCATTTATTAAAGTGGCAGTGATTTCAAGTCTGTGTATATAGGCAGCAGCCTCTGTGGTAGTGATGGTCTTTTAACAGTCTGATGGCCTTGAGATGGAAGTTGTTTTTCAGTCTCAGTCCCAGCTTTGATGCACCTGTCAGACTCGTCTTCTGGGTGATAGCAGGGGCTGAACAGGCAGTGGTCGGGTGGTTGTTGTCCTTAAATGATCTTTTTTGCCTTCCTGTGACATCGGGTGCTGTAGGTGTCCTGGAGGGCACGGTAGTTTGCCCCCGGTTTATGGAGTTATGGAGACTGTTTAGTGCCAAAAATAAGGGGTTGATCTTTCTTATGTCTAGATATTGGACAGACACTTCAAGCGTCCTTTAGATATTTTGGAGGGGGGGGGGAACTATCTGTTGTTACATGAGTAGAATCTGTTATACATTTCTTTGAATGGGTTATAGCAGTAAGGCCCCCAAAAAATGTTCAAATAATTGTTGTATATATTTTTGGGGGATATTTCAAGGGGTCTTAAAATTCAGAATCTAATAGCAAAATTATCCTTGGTATGACCTTAATTAAAACAATTCCATATAGCTCTGTGTTTTGGTTGTGTGTCAGGCGTTTTGGCGGTGTCAGATGGTTTGGGCGGTGCGGTGGTCCGATTTGTTTTGGTGGTGTAGAATGAATTTGGCGGTGTCAGAGCAGTTTGGCGGTGTCAGAACGGTTTGGCGGTGTAGGGTGTTTTGGTGGTGTCAGAGAGTTTAGTGTGATTTCCGTTAATGTGACCGTCTGCTTTAGGTATAATGCCTTGAGCCACTTGTGGATTGGACCGCTAATGCAGTTCCACTCCACACGCAAAACGCACTATGTGGATGTGGCTAAAGCGGATCTGACTGAACAGAGCCTTAATCTGCGTCAGAGAAAAAACGCCCCATTGAGTGGTAAGAGACTCACCACACCTGTCGTGTCTGGACTTATTAAATGTGAAGTTATTTATATCAAATCAGTTCTCTAGATTTAATATTACGTGATTAAACTAATCATGATAAACATGAATTAACTAGGAAGTCAGGGCACCACGGAAAATGTTGAGATTTACAGAGTTATAATTTTCCGAATATAATTCTTCAGACATTTTATAATCTGATCAATTACAGTCTTCAAATTAATTAATTATTACCTCATCAGTTCTCATTATTGAACGTCGCAAACCCTTGAATATCTGCACAAACCCTAGCCTAAATCATGAATCAGCGATATACAAATTGGCTTAATTATTTCTTTACTAACTAAATAATCACACAGAATTACATAACACAAACAGTAGATATTTGGGTTACTACATGAAGTTCCTAGCGGACAAGCCGATATGACGGCTTGGTGGACAAAGGAAAGGGTGGGGACTGAGAAAGAGAGGGAAATACAAAATGGATTCACTACAACACACGTGGATAGTTATATTCATTGAAATGCTAATCTTTGCACATGAACGGCCACTCATTCGAGAATAATTGCAATGTACACTACTGTTCAAAGTTTGGAGTCACTTAGAAATGTCCTTGTTTTTGAAAGAAAAGCAATTTTTCTGTCCATTAAAATAACATCAAATTGATCAGAAATACAGTGTGACATTGTTTATGTTGTAAATGACTATTGTAGCTGGAAACGGCTGATTTTTAATGGAATATCTACATAGGTGTACAGAGGGCCGTTATCAGCAACCATCACACCTGTGTTCCAATGGCACGTTGTGTTAAGCTAATCCAAGTTGATCATTTTTAAAAGGCTAATTGAAATCATTAGAAAACCCTTTTGCAATTATGTTAGCACAGCTGAAAACTGTTGTACTGATTAAAGAAGCAATAAAACTGGCCTTCTTTAGACTAGTTGAGTATCTGAAGCATCAGCATTTGTGGGTTTGATTACAGGCTCAAAATGGCCAGAAACAACGGCCTTTCTTCTGAAACTCATCAGTCTATTTTTGTTCTGAGAAATGAAGGCTATTCCATGGGAGAAATTGCCAAGAAACTGAAGATCTCGTTCAACGTTGTGTACTACTCCCTTCACAGAACAGCGCAAACTGGCTCTAACCAGAATAGAAAGAGTGGGAGGCCTCGGTGCACAACTGAGCAAGAGGACAAGTACATTAGAGTGTCTCGTTTGAGAAACAGACACCTCACAAGTCCTCAACTGGCAGCTTCATTAAATAGTACCTGCAAAACCCCAGTCTCAACGTCAACAGTGAAAAGGCGACCCCCGAGAAGCTGGCCTTCTAGGCAGAGTTGCAAAGATAAATCCATATCTCAGACTGGCCAATACAAATAAAAGATTAAGATGGGCAAAAGAACACAAACACAGGACYGAGACATGATTTTTCTTTGCAACTTTGTCTAAAAGGCCAGCACCCCGGAGTCYCTTCTTCACAAAAGAGGGGTAAAAGATGCAAAAAACTAAACTTAACAACAGGAAGCATAGTAATAGCGCACATTGAACAGATARACTGCTTAGACTCAATGAGAATGAGAGATCTATAACTCACATTTCTATGTGAATTTTGTTTGGTCGCCCCAAAAGGTTACATATTGCAGCTTTAAGTACAAAACATTTTAATTGAACCAGACATTGTAGCCTTCTGATGACAGTGATCGGGAAGAAACTGAGATAAACAGTGTTATTGTCACGGAAGAAGTCGACCAAGTTTTGAAATTAGTGTAATGCCCGGTAGAAGAGTAGTATGAGAAGGAGATAGATAAATATTTTATGTTTGATTGGAAATGCGGAGGGCCTCGAAAAGAGAATGCAGAAGGCTGTTGTATAAAACCCCATACATCTTCAAACTAAGGGCATCCATGGCCGCAAAGAATTCAACCATGTATACGGACGGGTAAGAGTCTAGCTACATTTTCAGATATATGTTTCTAATTTTGTCAGAATGTCTTTTTCATTGCAAGTTAAAGCGTGCTAGKTAGTTAGCRGTCTGGCTCGCTAGCTACGTGTATGTTCGATAAGGAGGTAGCTGCATCCCAATATGCCGGCCGGAGTATTGGCGAGTGGCTATCGAAAGGAAAGTTGCGCTCTGCTATAGGTTAGAGTTAGACTAGGTTAGAGTTAGACTAGGTTAGAGTTAGACTAGGTTAGAGTTAGACTAGGTTAGAGTTAGATGGTTTTGATTGAGCTGTTTCTTAGTCTCTTACCATGCAACTACCTTACATTGAGCTACCATACCGTGAGAGTTTGGACTTCTGTTTCGAAGCCAGAGGATGAGTCTGAATCATATTTCACTGTTAGTTTTACACAATCTTGCACATGTTTTTGTTATTAAACTGACAATTGTTTATTTTTTATTAAAAGTACTGATGATGGGTGTACTGTTGCTTCATGTGTGTGTGTGTGTGTGTGTGCTCACTGTGACTGTCACCCTGATATTGGCTACTAGGTAGCTACTTCCCACACAGTTGCCGGACACTAGTGCTTGTCAAGCGGAGCAAAGGGCACTGTTTCCCGGTGTTGTCATTCATGCCCTCCCCATTAACTAGTAAACTGTATGTAGTCTATGTATCAAAGTGACATCTAGATGGTTATCACCATTAGTTATTACTTGTGTAGGCTTCTATCCTACACAAAATGGCCATGTAGTTACCGCCGGCGACGCAACGATGATACCCAGTATCTCAAGCACTTGAAGTCGGCAGGCACAACACCGGAGCACTGGTCGCTGGTTTACTATCTCCTAGTGCAGCCCAATCAGCCACGCAAAAAAAGTATTGAGTGGCAACAAATCTGCCCGATTAGCTGATTCGCTTTCTATTCACCCACTCAAACTTTTCAAGGGCCATTTCTCAAAAGTGAGGTTACAAGTTTATCAACTTTCAAAGCAGCATTACTATCCCATTGTTCCTCCAATTGCAGTGTATTATATACCATTTTGAAGCTCCAAGTCTGTACTTTTATCCAATGTTAAAAAACACATTTCAAATACAGTGGTTCCCTCAATTTTAGTTAGCTGGCTAAAGTTATGCTGCACCTAAAGTCAATCTGGGGACGTCACAATCATGACAAAAGGTTTTCCTACTATTTGTGTTATTTTTTTAAAATGTTATCGTGTTTCCAAGCCAAATCCAAGTTGTATAGGAGGTAGGCTAATATTAGCCAGGTAGCTAACTAGCTAGTTAGGCGTCTAGCTAGCTAACATCAGCTATGATAATGATTATCAAAATATACATAACCAGCAGTCTATGGTCTAGCTACCAGTATACTGAACTCCAACCACTTATTATGCATTATAGGGTCCTTCGACAGGGCATGAAAACCATAGTTTTAGCTTGTGCATCCTGCTGGAAACATGCATTGCGTGGTCAATCTGTATAGAGCTTTTCAGTCTCAAACAGCCTTGATCCTTTGAAAGCGTTGTTTGGGGGRGATGAAACAACAGAGCCCCCATTCAATGAAGGGAAGCGAGGTGGGCGGAAGGGCGATGTCCACGTGGAGCTTGGCAAAAGGGGGCATCATTTGTTGACATAATTGTAATCSAAACCCAACCTTCCATTTAGTCGTTGTGACACACTGAGGTTCCGAACTCCATTTTAGACGAGACTGACTTTACGAACAACAATTATCCTATTTTCACTTTGTAGTCAATTGACACTAGAATAAATGTTTGACTCATACCGATTCAACACAGGCCGTTTTCAAAGGGATTAGTTGTTTTTGAGGGGCAGTCCCTCAATCTCAGACTGAAAACATTTTATTTGATAATGGTATTCATTTTGTTCAGCCTTCCGTGCATTTTTCCAGACTCTCTCAAGGATAAAAAAAAGCTAAATCAATCCAGACACGAATGACAGGGATTTATGCCTAACCTAAGGTATTTATAATACAGCAATATGATGCTTTAAAAAAATGCAGTTGAATTCATCATAGATTTTCAATCGGACTTACTCTTATTCACCTTTTAGTATTGAATAAAAGTACACTTAATAATGATGACATCATCAAAGAGCGCTGGATTAATAAAGTCATTGGGATCACATCATCATCACCATGAATGCAGCTGCCAATTTATTAAAGTCATTAGATGCAGTTTATCATAGTGTACTACAGGTTCAGTACACATCACTGCATTCTTTACCAGAAAGTAGGCTGGCCTTCTTTGAAGTCACGTAGATCGATACCCTGCTCTCTTTTCATTCACAAAACTCTTGTACAAAAAAAAAAGCTTGTTTTTCATTGGCTAATGTGTTGAACAGCATGCTCCTCCTACATATGATGGTTTCTCTGGAACTACCGTGTGATGACTGGCAGTGCAAGACGTCTATTAATACTGTGCTATTTTCTCTGCTATCTCTTTGACTTTTTGTATCACACCATGTATTTCAAGACGGCATTTACTCTCAATGAGATTTCTTCCTCATTTCGTTGGCTGATGTTAAACATTCAACATCATCAGGAGCATAATTGACTAAAAGGACATTTGTATGTTTTTCTTTCCCCTGTTAGTCTCTCTGTCCGAGCTGAATTTTTCCTTCTCCTCTCTCCCTTTTACACAACCCTCTCATCTCATTTATGTGAGCCACTGAGAACAGATGGGRAGCAAGGCTTTGAAGTCAGAAGGCAATTACACACTCATAACATTCATGGTCACCTGATAGCAAATGTGCTGAAGCCGTTTCATAATTAGACAATCATACCACTGCTCTGCTTCAGCAATACCGCACAGCACAGCACATAATCTCTGACTGGCTTGGTGGCTGGCTGACTTGCTGACTGGCTGACTGAAAATGACTAGCTGGAAATGACTGGCTGGCTGGCTGACTAACTGAAAATGACTGGCTGGAAATTACTGGCTGGCTGGCTGACTGACTGAAAATGACTGGCTGGAAATGACTGGCTGACTGACTGAAAATGACTGGGTGGCTAACTGACTGACTGAAAATGACGAGCTGGAAATGACTGGCTGGCTGGCTGACTGACTGAAAATAATGAGCTGGAAATGACTGGCTGGCTGGCTGACTGACTGAAAATGACTGGCTGGAAATGACTGGCTAGCTGACTGGATAGATAGATGGATGGCTGAATAGCTGGCTAACTAGCTGGATGGCTGCTGTGATAGGTTGTGATGAAGACAGTCCTGCATTCAAATAGTATGTGAAATCCTTTACCATATTCTTCATAGAGTTTGACTGGTTAAAATGGAACCAATAAAATAGTCCCACAGCTGTGACCTCATCTGGCACTCCAGGTAGGATAGAGCAAAGGCTCAAAGTATTTGAAAGATRTCAAAGAATCTGCATTCAGGTCGCGATCAAGGCYAATGTCTCAAGCTCCAAATCCCAAGTGTGCCACTCTCCTTTCCCTCCTCTACCCTTGAGCAAGGCTCAGTGATTGGTTTGAACTAACAGAATAGGTCACCCAGGTACTCTAACCCTTAMACAGATGGAAAAAGTTACTGCAGGCAGGTGAGAGCCCCCCTGGCTTTATAATGTAACAAAGACAAAGTCAGCCACAGTGTCATCAACAGAAAGGTGTTTGTGTGTATAAGTATACATTTAAATAAACATATCTACTCATGCCCTGGAAACCGGGTAGTGGTTGTAGACTGAAGTGGGCCCTTAGTTTTATCTCATATACAGGCTCTTGTATAAATATGAATAGGGCCCTTAGACTGAATTATAAACTGGGTGGTTTAAACCCTGAATACTGATTGGCTGACAGCTGTGGTATATCAGACCGTATACCACGCGTATGACAAACGTTTGTTTTCCTGCTCTAATTACGTTGGTAACCAGTTTATAATAGCAATAAGACACCTCAGGGGTTTGTGTATACGGCCAATATACCACGGCTAATGGCTGTATCCAGGCACTCCGCGTTGCGTCGCACGTATGAACAGCCCTTAGCCGTGGTATATTGACCATATACCACAAAACCGCCGAGGTGTCTTATTGGTTAATTATAGAGCATCATATGTGTAGGTCAGGTAATATAGTACCCATACATACAGTGGTCTGTACCTCTAAACGTCCCCAAGGGTGTTAGTAAACAATCAATCAATATGTGGTTTGGTGTAAGGGTCAAATAAAAACAAATATTTTAAAAAAGAATCCCAGTGGCTTTACAGGGACTTACAGGCTTAGGCTGACACACAAAACGAATGGTTACGTTGTTAAAAGAAGAGGAACAGAAGTAGCTATAGGAAAGACCAAGGTGAGAAAGGTCTACCTTTTGGGCCCCGCCTGGTAGTTGGGCCTTATTTCACAAAACTAGAGTCTCAGACACTCTGGAGGGTTGTCCGACTGAGAGATCACCATGGTGCATCGTGGGTTAATGCCTAGCCTCTGAGAGATGCATAAACAAAAACAGTATTACATAATGTAGAATAGGAAGCAGCAGGAGGAGGGAAACAGGCCCAACGGCTACACACACACATACACACACGCACGTACACATACGCACACACATGCACCACACACACACTCTCCCTAATCCATATTGATGTTGTATCCAGGGTCTTGCTACTCCTAGTTCAATGCTTTATTCATAACAGTTGAGGACAGTAAGTGTTCTGTACATTAAGAGAGTGTGTGTTGGTGGAGTGATATTTTATGTAAATTCCTACACTGTTACGTGTGACCATGTAATGGTACAAAACTCATGGCTGGAGTAACATGCAGCCCAAGCTGGCCCGGCTAACATCTAACACTAGCATATGTTCCACACTGTAAAACAATGACTCTATGAATCAACCTCATAAAACAATGACTCCATGAATCAACCTCATAAAACAATGACTCCATGAATCAACCTAATAAAACAAACTCCATGAATCAACCTAATAAAACAATGACTCTATGAATCAACCTATAAAACAAGACCCATGAATCACCTAATAAAACAATGACTATGAATCAACCTAATAAACAATGACTCCTATGAGATCAACCTAATAAAACAATGACACTATGAATCAACCTAATAAAACAATGGATACATGAATCAACCTAATAAACAATGACACTATGAATCAACCTAATAAAACAATGACTCATAATAACATGACCATGATAACTTAAACAATACAACTATGAATTCAACCTAAATAAAACATGACTCCATGAATCAACCTAATAAAACAATGACTCTGTTTTTTGAATTAGAACTACACAGTCTAGACATCTACAGACTACAGACCTTTTCTGAATGTGTCTTTCACTACTGATAACAATCAAAGCCATCTAACAGACAGTGTTGTTAGACCAAATTAGACCACACAACAGCAGTTAAATCCAGACGCATAATCCCTAGACTTTTAGGAGGAAGAGAGGAATTATGGGTATTCTTCTATCTCTTCTCAGATCCTCTGTCTGGCAGTCCCAACATAAAAGAGGAGGAGGAGGGGACTATGAGTCATGGGGCTGCTGGAGATGGGATGGGCGTTCCTGTGAGACCGAGTCTCTCTGAGGCTTATATTCTATTCTACCACAGCGAGGCTAGAAGCACGGATGGATCCACAGGCCCGGAGCTACACATACATAACCATCCAGCCAGGCTGAACACAGATAGATTCTGGATCCACAGAGACCCACAACTGTAGTCTTCAGCCCAGCTCCAATGATGACTGATTTTTAGGAAGGAAAGAAGATTTCCCAGACACTCTTTTTTTGGCATTTGATGCTCCTGTGAGATGATCTTGAGAGAAAGAGACCGAGTTGGGCAGGCGACGGACTGGTTGCTCCGAGCCCTATTTATTACCATAGTGAGGCCCAAGGCACAGATGGATTTTGGATCCATAGAGACCTAATGCTGCAGCTCACCCTACTCAACCTAACCCCTAAGCCTAAAAATAGCCCTTTTCCTTGTGAGGACCGGTGAAATGTCCCCAGTTGCCTTTGTAGGACGTTTGTTCCCCACAAGGAAAGTAAAACCATACATACACACACAGTACTACAGATCTTTGAAGTCAGCAGGAGTGACAAATAGAGGAACTGGTTCTAAACTGGTGAGTTCACCTGGAAAACCACCACATTTAATTTTACACTAGTTGCTGTGAGGGGAGAGAAAATCAAAAAACCTTTTCATTGCTAAAAATCCCCCCCCCCCCCCAAAAAAAACCATTGAAAGCTCTGTAATACGGCTCTGAGATCATGTCTTCCCCACTAAACAAAAAAAACCTTGGACTATGTCTCAAATGGAACCCTATTCTCTACATAGTGCACTACTTTCATTCACGACTCATAGGGACTACATAGGGTACAACATAAGGTATTAATAGGTTGCTATTTGGGACACAGCCCTGGTGTAGTGGTGCATGGTCTCAGCTTATGGCCCAGAAATTCACAGATATTGTTGGTCATCTCTGTCTACTGCCTCAGTACTAATACACTGTATGCGATGATGAGGCATATCAGCATCTCAAACCCTGTGGTCTCTATCAAAGGACATCATATGAGAATTGCCTGGAGAGGGGAGGTAGGGAGAGAGGGAGGTGGAGAGTGGGGGAGAGAGAGGGAGTGGAGGGGGGGGGTGTAGAGGGGAGGGAGGGACGGATGGCTCAAGGCAAGATACTCAGAGGCAGAGTGGGTCTAGGAGAGGTAAGGCAGATAATCAGAACCAGAGGGGTCTAGGAGAGGTAAGGCAAGATATCAGAACCAGAGTGGGTCTAGGAGAGGTAAGGCAAGATAATCAGAACCAGAGTGGGTCTAGGAGGTAAGGCAAGATAATCAGAACCAGAGGGGGTCTAGGAGAGGTAAGGCAAGATAATCAGAACCAGAGGGGGTCTAGGAGAGGTAAGGCAAGATAATCAGAACCAGAGTGGGTCTAGGAGAGGTAAGGAAGATAATCAGAACCAGAGTGGGTCTAGGAGAGTAAGGCAAATAATCAGAACCAGAGTGGGTCTAGGAGAGGTAAGGTAAGATAATCAGAACCAGAGTGGGTCTAGGAGAGTAAGCAAGATATCAGAACCAGAGTGGGTCTAGGAGAAACCAGAGTGGGTCTAGGAGAGGTAAGGCAACGATACTCAGAACCAGAGTGGGTCTAGGAGAACCAGAGTGGGTCTAGGAGAGTAAGGCAAGATATCAGAACCAGAGTGGGTCTAGGAGAACCAGAGTGGGTCTAGGAGAGGTAAGGCAAGATACTCAAGAACCAGAGTGGGTCTAGGAGAGAGTAAAGGCAAGATACTCAGAAACCAGAGTGGTCTAGGAGAACCAGAGTGGGTCTAGGAGAGCTCAAGGCAGGAGATAATCAGAACCAGAGTGGGTCTAGGAGAACCAGAGTGGGTCTAGGATGAACCAGAAGTGGGTCTAGGAGAGGTAAGGTAAGATACTCAGAACCAGAGTTGGGTCTAGGAGAGGTAAGGCAAGATACTCAGAACCAGAGTGGGTCTAGGAGAGGTAAGGTAAGATACTCAGAACCAAGTGGTCTAGGAGAGGTAAGGCAAGATAATCAGAACTGAGGCGTCTAGGAGAACCAGAAGTGGGTCTAGGAGAACCAGAGTCGGTCTAGGAGAGGTAATGGTAAGATACTCAGAACCAGAGTGGGTCTAGAGAAACCAGAGTGGGTCTAGGAGAGGTAAGGTAAGATACTCAGAACCAGAGTGGGTCTAGGAGAGGTAAGGCAAGATACTCAGAACCAGAGTGGGTCTAGGAGAGGTAAGTTAAGATACTCAACCAGCGGGTCTAGGGAGAGGTTAAGGCAAGAAATCAGAAAACCAAGTGGGTCTAGCTCGAAACCAGAGGGGTCTAGGAGAACAGAGTGGTCTAGGAGGGTAAGTAAGAACTGAGAAACCAGTGTAGGAGACCAGAGTGGGTCTAGGAGAACCGAGCTGGTCGTAGGAGAGGTAAGGTAAGATACTCTCAGAACCAGAGTGGGTCTAGGAGAACCAGAGTGGGTCTAGGAGAAACCAGACAGTGGGTCTAGGAGAGGTAAGGTAATCAGAACCAGAGAGGGGTCTAGGAGAACCAGAGTGGGTCTAGGAGAGGTAAGGTAAGATACTCAGAACCAGAGTGGGTCTAGGAGAGGTAAGGCAAGATAATCAGAAACAGAGTGGGTCTAGAGAGTAAGGTAAGATATCCAGAGACCAGCCGGTCTCGAGAACCAGAGTGGGTCTAGAGAGGTAAGGTAGATACTTAGAACCAGAGTGGGTCTAGGAACCAGATGGGTCTAGGAGAGGTAAGGTAAGATACTTAGACCAGAGTGGGTCTAGTGAGAACCAGAGTGGGTCTAGGAGAGGTAAGGCAAGATATCTCAGAACCAGAGTGGGTCTAGGAGAGGTAAGGCAAGATACTCAGAACCAGAGTGGGTCTAGGGAGTGGTAAAGGTAAGATACTTAGAACCAGAGTGGGTCTAGGAGACCAGAGTGGGTCTGAGAGGTAGCAAGATACTCAGAACCAGGATGTGGTCTAGGAGAACAGAGTGGTCTAGGAGGTAAGGCAAGATACTCAGAACCAGAGTGGGTCTAGGAGAGGTAAGCAAGATACTCAGAACCAGAGTGGGTCTAGGAGACCAGAGTGGGTCTAGGAGAGCTCAAGGCAAGTAATCAGAACCAGAGTGGGTCTAGGAGAACCAGAGTGGGTCTAGGAGAGTAAGGTAAGATACTCAGAACCAGAGTGGGTCTAGGAGAGGTAGGCAAGATATCCAGAACCACAGTGGTCATGGAGAGGTAAGGTAAGATACTCAGACCAGAGTGGTCTAGGAGAGGTAAGGCCAAGATAATCAGAACCAGAGTGGGTCTAGGAGAACAGTGGGTCAAGTGAGCACCAGAGGTCCGGTTTCTACGGCAGAGTATTAAAGGTAAGATTACTCAGAACCAGAATGGGTCTAGGAGAACCAGAGTGGTTCTAGGAGAACCAGAGTGGGTCTAGGAGAGGTAAGGTAAGATACTTAGAACCAGAGTGGGTCTTGGAGAACCAAAGTGGGTCTAGGAGAACCAGAGTGGGTCTAGGAGAGGTAAGGTAAGATACTTAGAACCAGAGTGGGTCTTGGAGAACCAGAGTGGGTCTAGGAGAACCAGAATGGGTCTAGGAGAACCAGAGTGGGTCTAGGAGAGGTAAGGCAACATACTCTCAGTTTTGGCACATGCCTCCCTTTGATTCACATTGGCCATCTGTCACATCACCGCTCAGGTCTAGATAGAGGGAGGAGCACACTTGGGTTCAAATATTTTTTGAAATCTTTCCAATACTTTGAGTGTTTCTTTAGCCTGTCTGGAGTACCGGGACTTTTCCATCGGTTCCATTGCAACAGACAAGTTCAATCAAGCACAGATACAGTAWTTTAAATCATTACAAATAGTAAATAAACCCAGGTCTGAGACCTAGAGAGACAAGCGTCATATATCAGCTGAGCCTGAAGAGGATAAGAGGTCTAGAAAGAGAGAGAGTTCTCACTGACTAGGATTGATGCCTTCAATTTCATATAGAATCTGCCTCTACCTGAGCCTGGTCTCTGTGTGTGAGTGTTGATCAGTGCCACACACATACACACACGGTTGGGTGTTGTTCAGGGTCTCTGTCATGATTAGACGTCACTTTCTCACTGACAGACCTGTTACACTTCAGCGACTTCTCTCATCTTCAACACCCCCACCCACACTCTCTGGRTGGCTGGCTGGCTGCGACTAGGGGACACAGCCACAGAGACACACGGACACAGCCAATGGTGTGCCGCGACACGGAGACGCTGCAATCTGATTGGAGGAGAAGAGGCCGGCGACGGCAGAAGCAGAGGAGGAAGAGGAGAGCCAGTCGAGGAGGGTGTGTGTGTGTGGTAGGTGGTCACCTCAAGGTCACTGCCGTGCTGAAGTAATTTTTATGGATCCAACCAGATTACTGTACTGTCCCTGCTTATAATACAATATATCATATAAGTTACCATATTAGTGGATTGGCTTGTGAGAAAAATACCAATTAAGGGGGCACACATTTAAATGTTCAAATTTCAGATTCGGTCTTCCTACACCTAAATTATACTTTACCATACTCTCACACTGCCACGTAGCAGTCGCCTTTATTCAAAGCTACTTGGTACAGTGAGCGGATCCAGTTTTAGTTGGTGATCACTACAGGGGTTGAACCCTCTCCTCTGGAACCAGTGAACTATTGAAGAGGTGGATCTAAGAGTAGGTGAAGATAGACTCTTGAAGAATTCTAATGATCCTGAGAAATCCTTATTAAGGAGTTGAGAGTGTTAACCTGGTAGCGTACTGAGAGAGAAAGAAGAGGGATGGAGAGGGAGAGAGAGAGAGAGAGAGGAGGCAGAAAATAGGGATAGAGTGAGAAGAGAGAGCGAGAGGGGGAGAGAGGCAGAGAAGAGAGAAACAGAGAGGTGAGAAGGAATGAATGCTGATCTGGGGATGTGCTATCCTCTCCTCCCTCCTCTCCTCCTCTTCCCTCTCTCCTCCTCTCCCCAAGCAGTAGAACTCCCACCATCTGTTCCACTGGCAGGAAGGGTAAAACCTGACGAATAAACTGAATTAAAAAGATTCACTGTATCTCCTGATTCTGTTAGCTGTGTGGATTGTGAATGAATAATGAGAGCGTGGAGTCATGCTTTCAGGGTTGATGAAGAGGCTCATCTCTACCCTGAGGTTTAGAGAGAAACAGTCTTTATACCGGATCAGATATCACAAGATGTTTCATAACTGTCTGCCACCCACTGCTGCCTTTTAGCTTTTTCTCACTGATAAACAACGTTTGCCACCCACTGCTAATAGCCTTTAAGCTTTTTATGACTGATAAACAATGGATCCTAGTAATGCATGTGTTATGTGTTGCATATTCTTATTTGCATGCATAAAACCACTTCCAACATCTTCAAAATGATTTGCAATACCTATACGTGCTCCACAGGCCACCTGCACATACTTGAGATTTATCCAACTACACACACACACAATCAAATGACAACAAACTAGCATTGAAGATAAATCTCATGTTGGGTTTTGCGTCGTTGCAGACAATTATTTCTACTGAACAAAGTACACATTTTATAGGAACATATTATCAACAAAGCAAGCCCATTACTGTGAAAAGGCTGCCCCATTACGGGGATCTCATTTGTCAATATGAAATGAACTGGCAGGGTGAAACGGAAGAATCAGAGTTCAGTGGGCCTGTCACTCACCTGCATTTTTTTAACTCAACAGGGTTAACTCACAGGGAGGGGTGTGAGTGAGACAGAGGGGTGTGAGTGAGACAGAGAGAATTAATGAAAGAGGGAGAATAAGAGAGGGGGAGAATGACAGGGGGGAGAAGAGAGAAATGAAGATAGAGATAATGAAAGAGAGAGAATGAGGGGGGAGAACAGAGAGAATGAATGAGAGAGAGAGATACTTAAATGTGGGAGAATCAGAGGGGGGAGAATAGAGAGAATGAGAGAGAGAGGAAGAGAGAGAGAATGAAAGGGAGAATGAGAGGGGGAAAAATAGAGAATGAGAGAGAGTGGAAGATAGAGAGAATGTGAGGCTGTAAAAGACAAAGGCAGGCAGAGGGCCTAGCTGTTACAGATTCAAAGCTAGAGTTTAGAACAGAGGATATTGTGTGCTCTGTACTCTCTGTGACATATATACCAGGCTATTCCCCTGGCTGATCAAACCCACACGGTCATGATCTGAGCTGCAGTGGAAAGCTGGAGCTCTGGATTGTCAAGCCTCTGTTTTTCCCCAGCTCAAACCTTGCTTGGTGACACAGCAGTGAACCTGAGTGCAATAGCAACACTGCCACCCAGTGGCCATCAATGGAACCACAGTCTGTGATAATCCTTTATGCTGTTAGAGTGAGTCCCCCCCTCCGAGCCCAAGCTTGAATTATTCATAGCTACAGTTAAGTCTGGGCTTTCAAATCAAAGCAGTGTCACAGTCAGTCAACAGTGGAAAAAAGACTGAACCTTTTCAATCTTACATCAGTGACAGTTAATAACTTCAGAGACCAATCTCCACCGTGTCACGAAGGTTGTGCCGCTGTAGCTTACTGACAATTAGCAACTCTTCTTGCCTAAATAATACATCCGTTTAAAAAAAAAATGAAATATCAATATTTAAAAAGAGTTGCTTCAAGGTATTGAAGGTTCACATTGATACAGTCAAGGGATGTTAAGCCGGGCAAATCAAATCTGCCCTCGTGTCACCCTCTCTCTCATCCTCTTCTGGCACTCAAACAATTAGAAAACTTGTAAAGGTATAATGTATTTGTGTATTGCCAGTGGGTGTGTGTTCCCTGCTGGCCACACTAATCTATAGATGACACATCATCTGATCAGAAGATATTTGACCCCTTGTCTCTATCTCTCCTCCTCTCCTCTCTTCCCTCTATCCTTCTTTCAGTCAGTCAGTCTCTATCCATATGTGTGTCTGTCTCTCTCTCCTTCTCTCACTCTCTCTATCCTTCTCTCTTCTTACCTCTCTCTCTATACTCCTCTCTCCTCTCTTTATCCTTCTTTCAGTCAGTCAGTCAGTCTCTATCCATATGTGTCTGTCTCTCTCTCCTCTCAGTCAGTCTGTTAGTCAGTCAGTCTCTCTATCCATATCTGTCTGTCTGTCTGTCTGTCTCTCCTCTCATTCTATCCTTCTCTCAGTCAGTCAGTCTCTATACATATCTGTCTGTCTCTCTCCTCTCACTCTCTCTATCCTTCTCTCAGTCAGTCAGTCTGAGTCTCTATCCCTCTCTCATTCTCTCTATCCTTCTCTCAGTCAGTCAGTCAGTCAGTCAGTCAGTCAGTCAGTCTCTATCCATCTCTCTGTCTGTCTGTGTGTTGCACAACCTTTTACATCTTGATCAGGCCTAAATCCCACTTTATCTCAGGGCAGACAGACAGACCTTTCTTCTCCAAAGATACGGTACGGCTGAGCCAGTCCACTCTGTGGAGAACCAGGTGGGTTGTCTGTGCAGTCTGCTCTAGAGAGAGAGACTATTGGATGCTAGTGTTTATCCTGGGTCGTGTTCAGACCTAATGAGAACAAGTCTTATTGGTTCAGAGAGACTATTGGAGGCTAGTGTTCATCCTGGGTCGTGTTCAGACCTAATGAGAACAAGTCTTATTGGTTCAGAGAGACTATTGGATGCTAGTGTTTATCCTGGGTCGTGTTCAGACCTAATGAAAACAAGTCTTTCTTATTGGCTCAGACAGTACCACCAGGTTTCCTTTCATTTCCATGACCACAACCCAGGATTATACCCAGCTCCAGAAGGGGGAGAGTAGGTTACCTGGACAATGTTACCCTAAAACTCATGTTACACCATTGTAGTCTAGCATCCCAATTTAGCAATATTATTCTCTAGACCAGAAAACAATTGACTTTAAAAAAAAACAACGTTATTCTATACTTTATATCCTCTGTTTCCGTTGATATATTGATGGTTCTATTTATACAGTACAAGGTGTGATGACTTAACAGTCCACTCCCATCCCAGCTGCATTACTAGGTTACTTTACTGGCGACTCTGGGATTTCTGCAGAACGGCCTGCTCGGCACACAGAAAACAGATGGGCAATAAGGGCCACGGTAGAGAAGGAACAGAAGACGTAGCATTATCTCTCTCCGCAGCAGACAAAATCACATCACAGACAGAGATACATCTACAGCTGTGCTGATTCAGAGTAATACAAACTAGTGCTGGTTTCACGGATTCAGCCTAGTCCTGGGCTAACAAACACCTTTAAAAGGGAGAGCTGTGTCCGAGGAAAACAGCCCTTTAGGTTGACGATACTAACAATGACAATTTMTATACAATTGGTGTATATTGTAGCTATACATGTTCCACGCAACAACAAAAAAACGGAAAACCCCCCCCAGATACTGTACAAAATAAGACCACAATTAAGAGGACTCTTTCAGGACAACACTCACTCAGCTCAGTTATCTAACGTGCCAACCTGGCCCGGCCCTTTTCCCTACCCATGATTCATAGCAGCGCTTTAAGGATACCCATAATAATCTCCATCATCTTCCTCTTCTCTCATTGGGCCTCTGCCAAGCACCATTCATCAAATGACTGATCATCGCAGAGCAAGAGGAACTAAGAGCTGCTTTGTAATCCACCWGACCGTTCTGCATGCAAAGCACGCTACATGTACTAGACAGAAGCTTTCCGCTGCATTGCATCACACACTTACTCACGTCTGCATCTTACAATAGGTTTGATATTTTACCCTTTATTTAACCAGGCAAGTCAGTTGAGAACAAACTGTTATTTACAATGACGGCCTACCCTAACCTGGATGGCGCTGGACCAATTGTGCGCCGCCCCTACGGGACTTTGATATTGTCATACATTTGTAGTGCAGAGCAGTTAAATTAAGGAACCGTGTATGGTTGGGACCGGAGAATGGAGGGATTCATTGTTTACATGGTCTGTAACACTTGATTTCACAATGAATGTAAATAATATATTGACATAATTTAAAAAAAACTTTTTAGTGATATATTTTCAGTTCTCCTGTCAAGTATTGAAGAATAGAATATCAGAATAGAATACTGCAGTGTGGTCACACTGGTGCAGTGGACACACCTTGAAAAGCCCACATTCTACAAAACAGTGATGCTAGTATCACAAAAATACAGCCTGACYGCAAACACAGACGACGGCAGGTCTGTCAAATGTCTAGTTATTTTCCTGATTCCTAGAAAAGATGGAAATGACTCCCTTGCATTAAAGTAGAACATAGAATTAGAATGTTTCCCCATTCTAGAAGCAGAATATAGAACACCTTATTTTACAWCCCAGACCTGCTGTTTTCAACTCTCTAGAGACKGCAGGAGCGGTAGATACTCTTAATGATCGGCTATGAAAAGCCAACTGACATTTACTCCTGATTATTATTTGACCATGCTGGTCATTTATGAACATTTGAACATCTTGGCCATGTTGTTATAATCCCCACCCGGCACAGCCAGAAGAGGACTGGCCACCCAGTCTTGATGTACGAAGGGCTATATAAAATAAACTTGATTTGATTTGAGCCTGAAAAGGGTCTGGAGGAAGTGATTTGCTCCAAGTCTGGGAATTGTCCAAATAAAGTCTAACAATTTCAAAAGAAAACTATCCAGTTACGACTGGGAACCTGTGACACCAGGGTTAGTCTAATCATCATAGAAGACTTCAACTGTCGATCCACGGCTTATCAAGAGGCCAGCATTGAGACTGAAAAAGAAAAATGACACCAACGTTCATATTTAATCACATGGTTTAATCTACATAATACCGCCTGCTCTTAAATGAGACAGTCCAACAGAAAAATTATTTGTATACCATTCCTCCCCACCTTAAATACTAAGTACAACAAATGTTATAGCTATCAAATCAAAACACTCAAACTAGGCTATATCATCACAGCACATCTATGGAGAAACATCARTTATTATTTTCATATAGCTTCAGATCCTCTTAATTGAGGATTGCTGTTATTGTGAAAGTGTCGCACAGTTCATCCCTGAAAGAGTGGTATTGCAGGTTCTCATCTTATCGACATTTAGACTAGACGATTTGATGTGGCATGAGGAACAAGTTTACACTCCAGTATTCCAGGGGGTGAGGAACAGGATATTCAATTATGATTTTCTGCAAGAAATCCCCTTTAATATATTTTTCTTTGCACAAGCAACAATGTATACAGGTCTATAAAGTGCGAAAACATCACAACAACCAATCATGACAACTTTTTATTTAACATTTTAGTTTAAATCCCGTTTTCTTTATCCCCGAAGCTCTTCTTAACGTAGTCCCAAGCTTTACAACGATGCTCCTCGAGTCCAAAATCTTTAAGGGAAGAAACGCCTTTAAAAAGTAGAATAATGTAGCTATATGCTACTGTAATCCACAGCACACAGTCAGTAGTTCACTGACGCCTTGCCCTCGACACAGACGTCTGGGTGGTCTCTCTCCAAGAGTCAGAAGTCTGGTTGGTCTCTCCAAGAGTCAGAAGTCTGGTTGGTCTCTCCAAGAGTCAGAAGTCTGGGTGGGTCTCTCTCCAAGAGTCAGAAGTCTGGGTGGGCCTCTCTCCAAGGGTCAGAAGTCTGGGTGGGTCTCTCTCCAAGGGTCAGAAGTCTGGGAGGGTCTCTCTCCAAGAGTGAGAAGTCTGGGAGGGTCTCTCTCCAAGGGTCAGAAGTCTGGGAGGGTCTCTCTCCAAGAGGGTCTCTCCCCAAGGGTCAGAAGTCTGGGAGGGTCTCTCTCCAAGGGTCAGAAGTCTGGGAGGGTCTCTCTCCAAGGGTCAGAAGTCTGGGAGGGTCTCTCTCCAAGGGTCAGAAGTCTGGGAGGGTCTTTGTCACTCTCCAAGAGTTCATGCGCAAATGTTTTGGGCCAAGCAACAAACAAAAAACTAAAGCATGTTATTCAGAACACTACATTAGTGGTCTGTCTAAATCTTTGACCTATGCGTTTCAAAAACCTACCATCGCATCCCTGTATTTTGTTTCAGGGAGAAAGCACTGCAATTTAAAACACTACACTTTTCACAAACTGCAAAAAACAACAAACCCATTTATAAATACGCAGCAACATAGTACAGTACAGTTCAAGTTTTGGCAAATGTTTAAATCTGTCGAGTGCATTGTTCATTAGGTGGCATTARATTCATCCAAGACAATACATTAGTAGGTACTCTATATGGACACAGATTGAGGCTGGTTTTGGGACTCTGACTTAGTCTCCATCCCAAATGGCATCTATATAGTACACTACAGGTCAAACCAAGTGCACTATAAAAGGGAATAAGGTGCCATTTGGGACTCCATTATTGTTAACCATTAAGGCCCGAGGGGGTGTGGTATATTGCCCATATAGCACAAAAACAAGAGGAACCTTATTGCTATTATAACTGGTTACCAACGTAATTAGAGCAGTAACAAGAAATGTTTTGTCATACCCGTGGTATACGGTCTGATATACCACAGCTGTCAGTTAATCAGCATTCAGGGCTCGAACTGTCTCTTATACACATCTAGATGTGTATAAGAGACAGATACGGTCTGATATACCACAGCTGTCAGTTAATCAGCATTCAGGGCTCGAACCAGCCAGAGTATAATCATAATTGTATCACTGTCTCTGTTCTCTCTCTCTCAGACACAGCTCTGACAGCAACATTACTTAATATACTCTGGTCAATAGAGTATTACCTATACATCTTAATGTAGGCTCCGTTTCAATATCCAGTCAGAATGCAGGCCCAATACATTGCTTCATTGTAAATGGTGTGCTAGTATAGACATCTGAACAGAGCCCTAACAGCCAGCCTACCCACTACTAGAGTAACATTTCCCAGCCAACCAGTCAGCCAGTCAGCCAGCCAGCCAGCCAGTCAGCCAGCCAGTCAGCCAGCCAGTCAGCCAGTCAGCCAGCCAGCAGTCCACTGGCGGTTTAGAGCACACCAGATAAAATCAAATAAAGCTAGCTAACACCATATGTGTGCATGTAACTCACTCAAGCCAGGACGCTATGGTATCATAGTCTGAATGAAAGATGGCCTTTACGTCTGCCAACTTTGACCTATTATTAATTATTATTCACAGCCTTTTTCTTTCTGCCTACAACAGTCATATTACTCATACTTCCTGTAGCATAAAAGTTATTCAGTCGCTTAATGCAACAAGGTTTATCCTAAATCAATACGTCTCAGTAGATTATGCACTCTTTTTAAACTAAAGTTATTCTTCTTTAACAAATATTCTGTACCATGCAGAAACTGTGAATTCAAAAACAAAAAGGCTTTAAAAACTAAAAATGTTTCTCTCAGAGCGAGCGATAAGAGAGATCACCTCATTCGGCTAGTCATTCATTCAGCCACACAGAGCCCAGAGCCAGAGGCTAGCACTGACTATTGTACCAAAGAAAAGTCAAAAGAAAGAAGATATGAGGAAGAAGAAGAAACGACATGACAAACGCTTTGAGCTTTCAAGTAACGTTGAGCCATGTTGTTGTTATTGTTGTTATTGAGCAGGGTCTCATCAGTACTCAGTATCATTACTATCAACATCACCAGTATCATTACTATCAGCATCACCAGTATCATCAATACTCTGTGTCGGATCCGTCGGCCGGGTCGGTGTTTCGGGACAGCATGTAATTGTCCATGTCGATGGAGGGACAGTTGTGGATGGAGTAGCGCAGCCTCTCGGCCAGGATGGCCTGGCTGGTGTAGGGAGGCAGACGCAGCTGGAAGAAACACCGAAAGACGAGAGATGGCGAGGCAAGCAGCAGAGAGGAAGAGGAGAGCAGTCGAGGAGGTGTGTGTGTTGTGGTAGGTGGTCACCTCAAGGTCACTGCCGTGCTGAAGTAATTTTTATGGATCCAACCAGATTACTGTACTGTCCCTGCTTATAATACAATATATCATATAAGTTACCATATTAGTGGATTGGCTTGTGAGAAAAATACAATTAAGGGGGCACACATTTAAATGTTCAAATTTCAGATTCGGTCTTCCTACACCTAAATTATACTTTACCATACTCTCACACTGCACGTAGCAGCGCCTTTATTCAAAGCTACTTGTTACAGTGAGCGGATCCAGTTTTAGTTTGGTGATCACTACGGGGTTTGAACCCTCTCCTCTGGAACCAGTGACTATTGAAGAGGTGGTCTAAGAGTAGGTGAAGATAGACTCTTGAAGAATTCTAATGATCCTGAGAATCCTTATTAAGGAGTTAGAGGGTTAATGGTAGCGTACTGAGAGAGAAAAGAGGGATGGAGAGGAGAGAGAGAGAGAGAGAGGAGGCAGAAATAGGGATAGAGTGAGAAGAGAGAGCGAGAGGGGGAGAGGCAGAGAAGAGAAGAAACAGAGAGGTGAGAGGAATGAATGCTGATCTGGGGATGTGCTATCTCTCCTCCTCCTCTCCTCCTCTTCCCTCTCTCCTCTCTCCCCAAGCAGTAGAACTCCACACATCTGTTACTGGCAGGAAGGGTAAAACCTGAGAATAAACTGAATTAAAAAGATTCATGTATCTCCTGATTCTGTTAGCTGTGTGGATTGGTGAATGAATAATGAGAGCGTGGAGTCATTTTCAGGGTTGATGAAGAGGCTCATCTCTACCCTGAGGTTTAGAGAGAAACAGTCTTTATACCGGATCAGATATCACAAGATGTTTCATAACTGTCTGCCACCCACTGCTGCGCTTTTAGCTTTTCTCACTGATAAACAACGTTTGCCACCCACTGCTAATAGCCTTTAAGCTTTTTATGACTGATAAACAAGGGATCCTAGTATGCATGTGTTATGTGTTGCATATTCTATTTGCAATGCATAAAACCACTTCCAACATCTCAAAATGATTTGCAATACCTATACGTGCTCCACAGGCCACCTGCACATACTTGAGATTTATCCAACTACACACACACACAATCAAATGACAACAAACTAGCATTGTGATAAATCTCATGTTGGGTTTTTGCGTCGTTGCAGACAATTATTTCTACTGAACAAAGTAAACATATTTATCAACAAAGCAAGCCCATTACTGTGAAAAGGCTGCCCCATTACGGGGATCTCATTTGTCAATATGAAATGAACTGGCAGGTGAAACGGAAGAATCAGAGTTCAGTGGGCCTGTCACTCACCTGCATTTTTTAACTCAACAGGGTTAACTCACAGGGAGGGGTGTGAGTGAGACAGAGGGTGTGAGTGAGACAGAGAGAATAATGAAAGAGGGAGAATAAGAGAGGGGAGAATGACAGGGGGGAGAAATAGAGAGAAATGAAAGATAGAGATAATGAGGGGGGAGAACAGAGAAGAATGAATGAGAGAGAGAGAGAGATATTAAATGTGGGAGATCAGAGGGGGAGAAATAGAGAGAAAGAGAGAGAGGAAGAGAGAGAGAATGAAAGGGAGAATGAGAGGGGGAAAATAGGGAATGAGAGAGAGTGGAAGATAGAGAGAATGTGAGGCTGTAAAAGACAAGGCAGGCAGAGGGCTAGCTGTTACAGATTCAAAGCTAGAGTTTAGAACAGAGGATATTGTGTGCTCTTGTACTCTCTGTGACATATATACCAGGCTATTCCCCTGGCTGATCAAACCCACACGGTCATGATCTGAGCTGCAGTGGAAAGCTGGAGCTCTGGATTGTCAAGCCTGTTTTTCCCCAGCTCAAACCTTGCTGGTGACACAGCAGTGAACCTGAGTGCAATAGCAACACTGAACCCAGTGGCCATCAAGGAACCACAGTCTGTGATAATCCTTTTTGCTGTTAGAGTGAGTCCCCCTCCGAGCCCAAGCTTGAATTATTCATAGCTACAGTTAAGTCTGGGCTTTCAAATCAAAGCAGTTTCACAGTCAGTCAACAGTGGAAAAAAGACTGAACCTTTTCAATCTTACATCAGTGAAAGTTAATAACTTCAGAGACCAATCTCCACCGTGTACAGAAAGGTTGTGCCGCTGTAGTTACTAGAACTTAGCAACTCTTCTTGCCTAAATAATACATCCGTTTTAAAAAAAATGAATATTCAATATTTAAAAGAAGTTTGCTTCAAGGTATTGAAGGTTCACATTGATACAGTCAAGGGATGTTAAGCCGGGCAAATCAAATCTGCCCTCGTGTCACCCTCTCTCTCATCCTCTTCTGGCACTCAAACAATTAGAAAACTTGTAAAGGTATAATGTATTTGTGTATTGCAGTGGTGGGTGTGTGTTCCCTGCTGGCCACACTAATTTATAGATGACACATCATCTGATCAGAAGATATTTGACCCTTGTCTCTATCCTCTCTCCCTCCTCTCTTCCCTCTATCCTTCTTTCAGTCAGTCAGTCTCTATCCATATGTGTGTCTGTCTCTCTCTCCTTCTCTCATCTCTCTATCTTCTCTCTTCTTACCTCTCTCTCTATACTCCTCTCTCCTCTCTTTATCCTTCTTTCAGTCAGTCAGTCAGTCTCTATCCATATGTGTCTGTCTCCTCTTCCTCTCAGTCAGTCTGTTAGTCAGTCAGTCTCTCTATCCATATCTGTCTGTTGTCTGTCTGCCTCTCATCTATCCTTCTCTCAGTCAGTCAGTCTCTATACATATCTGTCTGTCTCTCTCCTCTCACTCTCTCTATCCTTCTTCAGTCAGTCAGTCTGAGTCTCTATCCTCTCTCTTCTCTCTATCCTTCTCTCAGTCAGTCAGTCAGTCATCATCATCCTATCTCTTCTGTCTGTCTGTGTGTTGCACAACTTTTACATCTTGATCAGGCCTAAATCCCATTATCTCAGGGCAGACAGACAGACCTTTCTTCTCCAAAGATACGGTACGGCTGAGCCAGTCACTCTGTGGAGAACCAGGTGGGTTGTCTGTGCAGTCTGCTCTAGAGAGAGAGACTATTGGATGCTAGGTTTTATGCATGGGTCGTGTTCAGACTAATGAGAACAAGTCTTATTGGTTCAGAGAGACTATTGGAGGCTAGTGTTCATCCTGGGTCGTGTTCAGACCTAATGAGAACAAGTCTTATTGGTTCAGAGAGACTATGTGGATGCTAGTGTTTATCCTGGGTCGTGTTCAGACCTAATGAAAACAAGTCTTTCTTATTTGGCTCAGACAGTAACACAGGTTTCCTTTCATTTCCATGAACCAAACCCAGGATTATACCCAGCTCCAGAAGGGGGAGAGTAGGTTACTGGACAATGTTACCCTAAAACTCATGTTACACCATTGTAGTCTAGCATCCCAATTTAGCAATATTATTCTCTAGACCAGAAAACAATTGACTTTAAAAAAAACAACGTTATTCTATACTTTATATCCTCTGTTTCCGTTGATATATTGATGGTTCTATTTATAACAGTACAAGGTGTGATGACTTAACAGTCCCACCCTCCCAGCTGCATTACTAGGTTACTTTACTGGCGATTCTGGATTTTCTGCAGAACGGCCTGCTCGGCACACAGAAAACAGATGGGCAATAAGGGCCACGGTAGAGAAGGAACAGAAGACGTAGCATTATCTTCTCTCGCGAGCAGACAAAAATCACATCCAGACAGAGATACATCTACAGCTGTGCTGATTCAGAGTAATACAAACTAGTGCTGGTTTACGGATTCAGCCTAGTCTGGTAACAAACACCTTTAAAAGGGAGAGCTGTGTCCGAGGAAAACAGCCCTTTAGGTTGACGATACTAACAATGACAATTTTTACAATTGGTGTATATTGTAGCTATACATTCCACGCAACAACAAAAAAACGGAAAACCCCCCCAGATACTGTACATAATAGACTACATAAGAGGAACTTCTTTCAGGACAAACTCACTCAGCTCAGTTATCTAACGTGCAACCTGGCCCGGCCCTTTTCCCTACCCATGATTCATAGCAGCGCTTTAAGGATACCCATAATAATCTCCATCATCTTCCTCTTCTCTCATTGGGCCTCTGCCAAGCACCATTCATCAAATGATGATCATCGCAGCAAGAGGAACTAAGAGCTGCTTTGTAATCCACGACCGTTCTGCATGCAAAGCACGCTACATGTACTAGACAGAAGCTTTCCGCTGCATTGCATCACACACTTACTCACGTCTGCATCTTACAATAGGTTTGATATTTTACCCTTTATTTAACCAGGCAAGTCGTTGAGAACAAACTGTTATTTACAATGACGGCCTACCCTAACCTGGATGGCGCTGGACCAATTGTGCGCGGCCCCTACGGGACTTTGATATTGTCATACATTTGTAGTGCAGAGCAGTTAAATTAAGGAACCGTGTATGGTTGGGACGGAGAATGGAGGGATTACATGGTCTGTAACACTTGATTTCACAATGATGTAAATAATATTTGACATAATTAAAAAAAAACTTTTTAGTGATATATTTTCAGTTCTCCTGTCAAGTATTGAAGAATAAATATCAAGATGAGAATACTGCAGTGTGGTCACACTGGTGCAGTGGACACACCTTGAAAAGCCACATTCTACAAAACAGTGATGCTAGTATCACAAAATATACAGCCTGACGCAAACACAGACGACGGCAGGTCTGTCAATGTCTAGTTATTTTTCCTGATTCCTAAGAAAGATGAAAATGACTCCCTTGCATTAAAGTAGAACATAGAATTAGAATGTTTCCCCATTCTAGAAGCAGAATATAGAACACCTTATTTTACACCCAGACCTGCTGTTTTCAACTCTCTAGAGACGCAGGAGCGGTAGATATTCTTAATGATCGGCTATGAAAAGCAAACTGACATTTACTCCTGATTATTATTTGACCATGCTGGTCATTTTGAACATTTGAACATCTTGGCCATGTTGTTATAATCCCCACCCGGCACAGCCAGAAGAGGACTGGCCACCAGTCTTGATGTACGAAGGGCTATTATAAAATAAACTTGATTTGGAGCCTGAAAAGGGTCTGGAGGAAGTGATTTGCTCCAAGTCTGGGAATTGTCCAATTAAAGTCTAACATTTCAAAGAAAACTATCCAGTTACGACTGGGAACCTGTGACACCAGGGTTAGTCTAATCATCAAAGAAGACTTCAACTGTCGATCCCAGGCTTATCAAGAGGCCAGCATTGAGACTGAAAAAGAAAAATGACACCAACTGTTCATATTTAATCACATGGTTTAATCTACATAATACCGCTGCTTCTTAAATGAGACAGTCAAACAGAAAAATTATTTGTATACCATTCTCCCCACTTAAATACTAAGTACAACAAATGTTATAGCTATCAAATCAAAACATCAAACTAGGCTATATCATCACAGCACATCTATGGAGAAACATCATTATTATTTTCATATAGCTTCAGATCCTCTTAATTGAGGATTGCTGTTATTGTGAAAGTGTCGCACAGTTCATCCCTGAAAGAGTGGTATTGCAGGTTCTCATCTTATCGACATTTAGACTAGACGATTTGATGTGGCATGAGGAACAAGTTTACACTCCAGTTTCCAGGGGGTGAGGAACAGGATATTCAATTATGATTTTCTGCAAGAAATCCCTTATAATATTTTCTTTGCACAAGCAACAATGTAACAGGTCTATAAAGTGCGAAAACATCACAACAACCAATCATTGACAACTTTTATTTAACATTTTAGTTTAAATCCCGTTTTCTTTATCCCCGAGCTCTTCTTAACGTAGTCCCAAGCTTTACAACGATGCTCCTCGAGTCCAAAATCTTTAAGGGAAGAAACGCCTTTAAAAAGTAGAATAATGTAGCTATATGCTCCTGTAATCCACAGCACACAGTCAGTAGTTAACTGACGCCTTGCCTCCGACACAGACGTCTGGGTGGTCTCTCTCCAAGAGTCAGAAGTCTGGTTGGTCTCTCCAAGAGTCAGAAGTCTGGTTGGTCTCTCCAAGAGTCAGAAGTCTGGGTGGGTCTCTCCAAGAGTCAGAAGTCTGGGTGGGCCTCTCTCCAAGGTCAGAGTCTGGTGGGTCTCTCCAAGGGTCAGAAGTCTGGAGGGTTCTCGGTGGAGTTCTCTCTCCAAGGGTCAGAAGTCTGGGAGGGTCTCTCTCCAAGAGGGTCTCTCCCAAGGTCAGAAGTCTGGGAGGGTCTCTCTCCAAGGGTCAGAAGTCTGGGAGGGTTCTTCCAAGGGTCAGAAGTCTGGAGGGTCTTTGTCACTCTCCAAGAGTTCATGCGCAAATGTTTTGGGCCAAGCAACAAACAAAAAACTAAAGCAGTTATTCAGAACACTACATTAGTGGTCTGTCCTAAATCTTTGACCTATGCGTTTCAAAAACCTACCATCGCATCCCTGTATTTTGTTTCAGGGAGAAAGCACTGCAATTTAAAACACTACACTTTTCACAAAACTGCAAAAAACAACAAACCCATTTATAAATACGCAGCAACATAGTACAGTACAGTTCAAGTTTTGGCAAATGTTTAAATCTGTCGAGTGCATTGTTCATTAGGTGGCATTATATTCATCCAAGACAATACATTAGTAGGTACTCTATATGGACACAGATTGAGGCTGGTTTTGGGACTCTGACTTAGTCTCCATCCCAAATGGCATCTATATAGTACACTACAGGTCAAACCAAGTGCACTATAAAAAGGGAATAAGGTGCCATTTGGGACTCCATTATTGTTAACCATTAAGGCCCGAGGGGGTGTGGTATATGGCCATATCCACGGCTAAGGGTTGTTCTTCTACGCTACTCTGCGCCGGGAGGGTTTGTCTCTACGCGAGGAACGCAGAGTGCACTGGACACAGCTTAGCCGTGGTATATTGCCATATAGCAAAACCCCAGAGGAACCTTATTGTACTTATTTTGGTTACCAACGTATTAGAGCAGGAAATAAATGTTTTGTCATACCCGTGGTATACGGTGATATACCCAAGCTGTCAGTTAATCGACATTCAAGGGCTCGAACCAGCAGAGTATGTAATCATAATGTGATATCACTGTCTCTTTTCTCTCTCTCTCAGACAGCAGCTTGCAAGCAACATTAGACTTAATATACTCTGTCAATAGAGTATTACTATAACATTAATGTAGGCTCCGTTTCATATAGTCCAAGAATGGCAGGCCCAATACATTGCTTCATTGTAATGGTGTGCTAGTATAGAAATGTGAACAGAGCCTAACAGCCAGCCTACCCACTACTAGAGTAACATTTCCCAGCCACCACGCTCAGCAGTTCAGTCACCAGCCAGCAGCAGATCAGCAGCCGGACCGTAAGATCAGCCAGCGTCAGCAGTCAGTCGCAGTGCCAGGCCAGCAGTCCACTGGCGGTTTAGAGCACACCGATAAATCAAATAAAGCTAGCTAACACCATATGTGTTGTAACTCACTCAAGCCAGCGCTATGGTATCATAGTCTGAATGAAAGATGGCTATTATTGACCTATTATTAATTATTATTCACAGCCTTTTTCTTTCTGCCTACAACAGTCATATACTCATATCTTCCTGTAGCATAAAAGTTTCAGTCGCTTAATGCAACAAGGTTATCCTAAATCAATACGTCTCGTAGATTATGCACTCTTTTTAAACTAAGTTATTCTTTTTAATACAATTTTACCATGCAGAAACTGTGAATTCAAAACAAAAAGGTTTAAAAACTAAAATGTTTCTCTAGAGCGAGCGATAAGAGATCACTATTCGGCTAGTCATTCATTCAGCCACACAGCAGCAGAGCCAGAGGCTAGCACTGACTATTGTACCAAAGAAAAGTCAAAAGAAAGAAATATGTGAGGAATTAGATAATTGGGGAAGGCGGAATGACAACGCTTGGTGAGGGTTCCAAATGTTGTGGAGGTTGAGCCCCTCGGTTGTTGTTAAGTTTGTCTGTGTTGATGTCGAGCAGGTCTCAATGAGTATCTCGTATTTTACTGATGCGGAGATCAGCAGCTCATCCATATAGCTAGTCAGTATTTCAGGGAGGACTGGGTATAGATGATATTCTTCGGTGGTGGTCGGGTCTGTCGTGCGCGTGTCGTTGTGTTTCGGGACATTTTGCAAGATGTAATCTTGTCCATGTCTGATGGAGGGACGTTGTGGATGGATGTCGCGCGGGTGCTTCTTTCGGCTCGAGCGCTGTAATTGGCTGGTGGGTGTGGCGGAGGTCTACTTGCGAGTCTGGAGAGATAGGCACGTTCTGGGTCTGTGCGGGAGCGCTCGGGTTCCAGAGGCTGGGGAGAAGAGGCAAGAGGTTTGGTCACATTGAAGGAGAATTAGAGAATGGCAGGCGGTTCAGCAGGTGATAGGAGAAGAGAGACTAGATGTGTTCCAACATGGGAGGTACGAAGGGAGAGTAAGAGACGTTAGGCGGTTTGGTTGCTTCTGGGTGGGACGCAGGGATCGGTAAAGGAGATATTGTTAGAAGTAGGGCTTACTTCAGGCGATGTGGAAGAAGGTGCATGAACATGGGGGTTTTAAATTGAGAGGAGACATTAGGGAGAAGGGGCGCGGTTTCACATTTGGGTAACGGATGAGTAGTTAGTTAGGTGGTTTTCCATGCCAGTGATGGAGTAATTTTTGAGAGTAGGGGGGTTCCACAGGGAAGGTAGAAGAGAGAAGAGGGTTTACAGGGATGGGAAGAGGTACGCATGGCGATGGAGTCTGATGGTTATAGGTTCGACTGGGTTAGCATGAGTGGAGAAGTAGGGGTGTTCACAGGAAGGAGGACAGCAGTAGGAGTGATGGCAGGGTGTTTCATCTATTGGACAAGTGAGGATTCGTGTGAAGAGGGTTCACAGGGAAGGAGAAGAGAGAGAGGTCACAGGGAAGGAGAAGAGGGGTTCACAGTGAAGGAGAAGAGGGGTTCACAGGGGGAAGGAGAAGAGGGGTGCACAGTGAAGGAGGGTTAGGGAAGATTAGAGTGTTGGTTTCGACGGAGTGTAGTAAGCGATTCGGGGTTCATAGGGCAATTGGCTGCCGATTGGTAGTGACATGGGTGTTCTATCTAGGATTTGTGAGCAGAGATTAGTGGCTGGTTGCCTATTCGGAGGCAGGGAAGGGGTAGGGACTGGCACGGGAGAATGCGCGATGGGGTGTTCTGGGCACAGGTGGGATAGTGGAGCCAAGGAAGCTAGGGATATCAGGTGGGTCTTGCTAAATTTGAAGGAGAATAGGTTTATGATTGTGGTGAGCTGTGTGGCGGTTTTACTGGGACAGTGGAAGCAGTTCAGGCCGTTGGTTTCATTCTGGGCCTTTATCACGCGGGTGAAGAGTAGTTTATTTTTAAGGGTGGTAAATCAAAGAGGAGCGGGTGTGGAGACAGGGATATGAGAATGACGGGTTTGTTCTGGTACCAGAGTGGGAGGGAGAAGTAGGTGGGTATCCAAAGGTGGAGAGGAGCAGGACAGATAGGGGTGTTCAAGGTGACACAGGAGGTGAGGGGTTTACTATGCCAGGAGACAGGAGAAGACGCGTGAGTCTTTCAATTGGGGGATATAAAGGGAGAGTATTAGGAGCACGGTGGCGACAGAGGCGGGTTTTCTAAGAGCGTGGAAAAAGGAAAGAGGGAAGGGAAAGGGAGGGGTGCTACGTAGGGAAGAGAAAAAAGGGTAGTAGAGGGGTTTATCACAGGGAAGGAGTTTAAAGTAGTAGAGAGCACGTGTGGTTTAGAATCGAGGGGGGAGACTGGAATCGCGGGTGTATAATTTTCAAGAGGGGTAGTGATGTTACTAGCAAGGGAGGTACAGAGTGGGTATTAATAAGTGTTTAAGGAAGAAGAGATAAGAGTAGGGTATCTTACGCCGGTTTGAACGGACTGAAGACGCGGTAGTGAGTGGGGTGTTCATCAGTGAGCTTGGAGAGGCAGAGGGTTGTACGCAGTGATTATGTGATGAAGATTTGGGAATGAGTGGAGTGCTTCACAATGGGTATGGAGTAGAAGAGATGTAGGGAGGATGATATATGCGATATACCGGACGAGTGGTGGTCCGGCATGCACCGCAGTGTAGGAGAACAAAGGCGCTTGGTACAGGGATGAGATGAGAGATGGCAAATTGACACGTGGGCTTGTCATCATGTGGAAAGTGAAAGTAAGCGGGTTCTAAAACCATGTGGACGGAGGAGAGACACTAGAGAGTATACTATAATATCACTAAAAAAGTTTTTTTTAAATTATGTCCAATTTATTATTTACCATTCATTGTGAAATCAAGGGTGTTATCCCACCCACTCCTCCACACCACGCTACCTCCACACCCCTACAGTGAACAGGAGAGACGGAAGAGGGGGTTCACAGGGAAGGAGAAGAGGGGTTCAATGAAGGAAGAAGAGAGAGGGTGCAAGTGAAGGAGAAGAGAGAAGAGAGGTTCACAGGAAGGATAAGAGGGAAGAGGGGTTCAAGGGAAGGAGAAGAGATGCAGAGGGGGTTGCACAGGGAAGGAGAAGAAGAGAAGAGGGGTTCACAAGGGAAGGAGAAGAGGAGAGCGGTTCAGGCGATATGTGAGAAGAATGAAGAGGTTGCGACTCAGGAGCAGAGGAAGAGGGTTTACACGGACACGGGAATGAGGACGGAAGAGGGAATTACAGGGTTACAGGAGGAAAGGGGTTGATTCAAGGGAAGAGAAAGAGGGGTTCACAGGGAAGAGAAGACGGTCGTCACAGGGAGGAGAAACGGGGTTCACGAGGGAAGAAGGGAATGGGTGCGACAGGGAAGGAGAAGAGAGAAGCGGGTTACCATCTGATGGAGAATTAAAGGAGGGGTCGTCACTTAGGGAAGGAGAATTTGTGAGATGTATGAGGGGGTTCTACCAGGAAATTATTCTCGGGAGAGAGGGAAGCCCAGTGGGTGGTCTAAAAGGGAGTGTAAGAGGTGGCGTTTTCAGGTTAAGGTTTACGAAGTAGGGGTCACACGGAACCAAGGAGAAGAGGGTTTCACAGGGGAAGGAGAAGAGGGGTCTCATCAGGAGGAAGGATAGATTCGGCGGTATCACACTACGGGAAAGCGAGGTATAGCAGCGGGTTATTCTTGGGAAGTGAGAAGAGGGACCAGATGGGACGTGTTGCACAGGGAACAGTGAGATGAAAGGGAAGACGCGGAGGTCACAGCGGGAGGATGAGAGAGGGAAGATGGGGTTTCCTACGCGCGGGAAGGATGACAAGGGAGAGAAGAGGGGTTTGTTCGGAGAATGGAGAGAAGAGGGTTTCCAAGGGATACATGGGGAGTATGGAGACGGAATGGTGGGATGTTCACTTTTGAAGGCTGGCGTTAGGGTAGTCAAGCAGAGGAGAAAGAGTTAGAGGCGAGGAAGAGGGGTTCCTCTGTTGGATCAGGATGAGTGAGCGGAGCTCGTTAGGGAAGAGGGAGAGGGGTCTTCTCTATCAGGACAGGAGAAGATGGGAATGAGGGCTTGATAGGAGGAGGAAGGCACGCGAAGAGGCGTTATTATGGTACAAGGAGAAGACGGTATAGAGGGCGTGGATCTTGCACAGTGTGAGGAGAAGAGGGTATCACACAGTAGTAAAAGTGCAGAGAGCGGTGGGTTGCAGCAGTGGGAAGGGAGAGAAAAAGTATTTAGGGGTATCAACTACGCGAATGGGCAGAGCCTGGGTACTGTATAGAAGTAGGAATGCATGAATATATCGAAATGGGAGACAGAGGATATAAGAGTGATAGGGGGATATCACAGTGAAAGTTGGTAGTAAGATGGGGTGCACAGTTGAAGGAGTAAGAGAGAAGATGAAGGTTACAGGAGAATGGAATAAGTGTTGAGAGGAGGGTTGTTTTTCATGGCGATTGAGAGTAAGAGGGGTTACGAAGGGTAAGGAGAAACGATGAAGTAATGGGACGCTGGGTTACACTGATGGGGGCATTGGGACATGAGAGGGAGTCTTCACAGTAGAAAGATGTAGGGTTACAAGAATGTTTTGATGAAGAGAGTAAGGGGTAATCACATCTTCGCTCGCATTCACTGGGGCTGGAGAGTGTATAAGGGAAGCTGAGGGGGTTGCGCATAACGAGGAAAGAATGGAGAACGAGGAGGAAACGCAAGTTGGGTGGGTGATTTCGGTAGCGGTGGAACAAGTAGGAGAAGAGACGTGTAGATTGGGTTCTTATACTAGGAGTGAGTACAGGAACCAGGAATGAGAGAAGAGCACAGTGAAGGGACGTAGGCGGATATTCGTTACCTCTCTGGGAGACGAATGTGGAAGACTTGGTTGCAAGAAGAAGAAGGGAGAGTCTGACAGAAGGGAGCTTCACAGAGGGTAGAGGAGTTAAAATAGCGCTCGCAAGGTGAGATAGCGGCGCGTCTGGAACCGAATGAGTTCACAAGTGATTGGCTTCTCGGAGATATAGGAGTCGGGAGATTACGATCCACAGGGATAAACATAATCCAATAGTCTCTTCTCTCTAGAGAGGGGAAGGAGCAGAGGGAAGAGGGGTTGCAACAGTGGAAGGGC
>NC_036860.1:67003915-67011736 GCF_002910315.2 Salvelinus sp. IW2-2015
GAAGGAGAAGAGAGAAGAGGGGTTCACAGGGAAGGAGAAGAGAGAAGAGGGGTGCACAGTGAAGGAGGGTTGTTTTCACCTTTTATTAAGTAGTGAAAAAAGTGCTGAGAGTGGAGTGCACAGACGACCCAAATATTGTATATTTGATATACAACTAGCCTGATTAATTAGCCTGGTCCCAGATCTGCTCGTATCATCTTGCCAACTCTTATGGTTATTGGCGAGAGAGCACTCCTGGCTCTGGGACCAGGCTAGGGATTAATGTCACTCAAACTGAAATAAAAACTGAGTATTTACCCTGTCAACCTTGATGATCTGGAACTTCTGAGTGATGTCAGCGGGGTTGGAGGGCAGTCTGGACCTTCCGGACACGAAGCGCAGGAATAGAACCCGCTCCTCATTGGCAAACTCCTCCAGGCTCTGCCACAGCCAGCCAATCAGCTGGTGACTGTCTGTGATGTCGCGGTATCGGACTACTTTCTTGAGCATCTCCACGGAGACCTCGGGCAGACCGCAGACCAGCTGTTCTAGCTGGCGCGCCGTGAGAAGGGAGAGGAGAGGCACCGGGATGATGGAGGACATGCCCTCTCTCACCGCTGCTACCTACAGGTAAACAACAACATGACAGACCGCAGACCAGCTGGAACCATCACAACAGCCGGGACAGACACATCACAATGATGATACAGCAGTGTACAACAACACTACCTGTCTGTCCATCTCGTGCAGCCGGTAGTCCAGAGTCCTCTCTACGTAGTCACTCTTGTTGGAGAAGGTGAGGGAGATGTTGTGTCCCCCAGGGACCACGGGCACCAGCTTCCCATCTGCACTGTGGGCCATGAACGAGTCCAGAGGAATCATCTGGAGAGAAAGCACAGGAGGGTTACACAGAACTCTCAGAACACAGTGACAGACGTGATCCGTTTTAATGGTGTATGAAAACAAACTGAAAAGAGAAGTAGTCCGGGAAAAATGACATCCCTGCACAGTACACAGCTGCAGCAGGAACATGGTGATGCAGATCAGTTTGAACATGCCACTGGCTAAAGTAAGCAAAGAGAGGGATCTAGCTACATCTCTATAAACCAGTTTCCCGTACACAGATTAACTTCTTATGGCTGGGGGCAGTATTGAGTAGCTTGGATGAATAAGGTGCCCAGAGGTGCCCAGAGTAAACTGCCTGCTCCTCAGTCCCAGTTGCTAATATATGCATATTATTAGTATATTTGGATAGAAAACACTCTGAAGTTTCTAAAACTGTTTGAATGATGTATGTGAGTATAACAGAACTCATATGGCAGGCAAAAACCTGAGAAGAAAATCCAACCAGGATGTGGGAAATCTGAGGTTGGTCGATTTTCAACTCTGCCCCTATTGAAGARACAGTGGGATATTGGTCCTGTTGCACTTCCTAAGGCTTCCACTAGATGTCAACCGTCTTTAGAAACTTGTTTGAGGCTTCTACTGTGAAGTGGGGCCGAATGAGAGGGGAATGACTCAGAGGTATGCCAGCAGCCACGAGCTAGTCACGCGCATTCACATGAGAGGTAGCTCCCATTCCATTTGTTTTTCTGAAGACAAAGGAATTCTCCGGTTGGAACATTATTGAAGATTTATGTTAAAAACATCCTAAAGATTGATTCTATACATCGTTTGACATGTTTCTACGGACTGTAACGGAACTTTTTGACATTTCGTCTGCAACTAGTGAACGCGCTTCGTGAGTTTTGATTTGTTTACCAAACGCGCTAACAGAAGTAGCTATTTGGACATTATCGAACAAATTAAACATTTATTGTGGAAGTGGGATTCCTGGGAGTGCATTCTGATGAAGATCATKAAAGGTAAGTGAATATTTATAATGTTATTTCTGACTTCTGTTGACTGCACAATATGGCGGATATCTTTTTGGCTTGATGGGTCTCTGAGCGCCGTACTCAGATTATTGCATGGTTTGCTTTTTCCGTAAAGCTTTTTTGAAATCTGATACAGCGGTTGCATTAAGGAGAAGTTTATCTATATTTCCATGTATAACACTTGTATTTTCATCAACATTTATAATGAGTATTTCTGTAATTGATGTGGCTCTCTGCAAAATCACCGGATGTTTTTGGAACTACTGAACAACGCGCCAATGTATACTGAGATTTGTTGATATAAATATGAACTTCATCGAACAAAACATACATGTATTGTGTAACATGAAGTCCTATGAGTGTCATCTGATGAAGATCATCAAAGGTTAGTGATTAATTCTATCTCTATTTCTGATTTTTGTGACTCCACTCTCTGGCGGAAAAATGGCTGTGTTTTTCTGTGATTTGGCGGTGACCTAACATAATCATTTGTGGTGCTTTCGCTGTAAACCTTTTTTGAAATCGGACACTGTGGTGGGATTAACAACAATATTACCTTTAAAATGGTATAAGATACTTGTATGTTTGAGGAATTTTAATTATGAGATTTATGTTGTTTGAATTTGGCGCCCTGCACTTTCACTGGCTGTTGTCATATCGATCCCGTTAACGGGAACGCAGCCATAATCAAGCCTATAGTCATGGACTAAAAAGCATGTTCAATAGAGAACACCCATTGCGTTCAATAGAGAACACCCATTGCGTTCAATAGAGAACACCCATTGCAAATGAATAGCTTTTTAGTCCAGAACTAGCTAGGGTTAATCTCTGTCTGGGAAACAACCCTGTATGTATCATATCCTCCCTCACCACGTGGAAGTTGTCCTCTGTGATGCCGCTGTTGTCCAGGTGCAGGATGCCGTGCAAGGAACGGTAGGTAAGCAGGTCCACCTCCTCCAGGTCCGGCCCACCCAGGGGAATACAACACAGCTGCTTCCACACCCAGGGGGCCAGGTGCAGGTCCAGGGGCTTCTTGGTACGGATGGCCACCGCCATCAGGATGCCTAGGAAACGGAACTGGACCATGTGGTCTTCAGAGACTGCCGCTGGGTTCAGCAGGAACCTGACAGGGGGAATTACAATCAGATTGTTCAACCAAAACTCCAGGAGAAACACAAGAAGGGAAAGGCCTATTGGTTCACTTTACACACAGTAGGAGCTTTCCCAGCAGGCAAAGGTGGCTGAAATGTCATTACGTCACATAATCCAATCAAACTCCGGGAGACACAAGACCCCAGCGGGCAAAGCCGGTGTAAAGTACGTCATAACAAGCAGAAACTTTCCCATGGACAGGGCCTGGTTGCATAAAACATCTTAAGTGTTTCCCTTAAGGAATCATTTTCCCTTACCTGAGGAAATGTTTTTACGGGTGTTGCATCTATGTGTTGCATAGAGCCCCTAAAACATTTCCTTAGGTAAGGGCATACTTAAGTGGTTTTACGGTAGTTTGAAGGCACGTACGGCAGAAAGAGTCTCTTGGTTACCACGGAGACAGCCTTCACTGACTGAACCTCTCGTCAAAGAGATCGTATTTATTTGGGGAGATCGCAAAATAGAGCTTCTACATTCAAGACATGAAAAACAAATGGATTCACAAGATAATAAAATACGTTTCATATCAAACTAGATTACAGAGTAGGTTTTCCTTCAAATAATCTGTGAAACTTTAAGGGAAGAGGGAGGATTTAACTTTAGGATGGTTAATGCATCCAGCCCCAGGTCTACTGCTTCACCATGCACATGGTAGGCAGAGCTTTGATTTAAAGGAACTCACAGCTGGTAAGATCGATGGCTTTACCATGAAACCACGGAAAATATCCAGACAAGAATATGAGACGGTGTGTGGAGAGCAGAGAGAAGAACATGAGACCGTATGGAGAGCAGAGAGAGAACATGAGACCGTGTGGAGAGCAGAGAGAGAACATGAGACCGTGTGGAGAGCAGAGAGAGAATATGAGACCGTGTGGAGAGCAGAGAGAGAAATAATGAGACTGTGTGGAGATCAGAGAGAGAACATGAGACTGTGTGGAGAGCAGAGAGAGAATATGAGACCGTGTGGAGAGCAGAGAGAGAATTGAGACCGTGTGGAGAGCAGAGAGAGAATTAATGAGACCGTTGGGAGAGTAGAGAGGAACATGAGACATTGTGGAGAGCAGAGAGAGAATATGAGACCGTGTGGGAAGCAGAGAGAGAATATGAGACCGTGTGGAGAGCAAGAGAGAATATGAGACTGTGTGGAGAGCAGAGAGAGAATATGAGACCGTGTGGAGAGCAGAGAGAGAATATGAGACCGTGTGGAGAGCAGGAGAGAGAACATGAGAACCGTGTGGAGAGCAGAGAGAGAACATATGAGACCGTGTGGAGAGCAGAGAGAGAAATGAGACCGTGTGGAGATCAGAGAGAGAACATGAGAGCGGAGATAAGAAAGAGACCATGTGGAGAGCAGAGATAATATGAGACCATGTGGGAGCAGAGATAATATGAGACCATGTGGAGAGCAGAGAGAGAATATGAGACATGTGGAGATCAGAGAGAGAATATGAGACCATGTGGAGAGTAGAGAGAGAACATGAGACTATGTGGAGAGCAGAGAGATATATGAGACCATTGGAGAGCAGAGAGATAATATGAGACCATGTGGAGAGCAGAGAGAGCATATGGAGACCATGTGGAGAGCAGAGATAATATGAGACCATGTGGAGAGCAGAGATAATTTACATTTACATTTAAGTCATTTAGCAGACGCTCTTATCCAGAGCGACTTACAAGTTGGTGCATTCACCTTATGATGTCCAGTGGAACAACCACTTTACAATAGTGCATCTAACTCTAAGGGGGGGGGGGGTTAGAAGGATTACTTTATCCTATCCTAGGTATTCCTTAAGAGGTGGGGTTTCAGGTGTTCCGGAATATGAGACCATGTGGAGAGCAGAGATAATATGAGACCATGTGGGAGCAGAGAGAATATGAGACATGTGGAGAGCAGAAGGAGAATTGAGACCATGGAGAGCAGAGATAATGAGACGATGTGGAGAGCAGAGAGAGAATATGAGACCATGTGGAGATCAGAGAGAGAATATGAGACCATGTGGAGAGCAGAGAGAGAACATGAGACTATGTGGAGATCAGAGAGAGAATATGAGACCATGTGGAGAGCAAGAAGAGCATATGAGACCATGTGGAGAGCAGAGTCTCATGATGTACCTACCTGTCGGTGTTACTTCCCACGTCAGTAGAGCTGTTGGGGGTGTGAATGAGCAGATCAACCACACACCGCCTGCAACTCCTGAGAAGGGAACATGTAACAGTAGGACATACATATTAATCTTTTCACATCAAACATCTATGTACAATGAGCAGGGTTGAGGTCCATTTCATTTCAATGAATTCAGAAAGTGAACTGAAATTTAAAAAAAACCTCAATAAAATAATTATAATTTCAGTTAAGTTTCTGAATATACGGAGTAGATATTGAATTAGCATCTTTGTACAAAAAAAGCTGACTTGAACCAGGGCCTACCTGACACATCTCCGTGATGGTGTCATCAAACACCCCCCTGCGTCGTCAGCCCCCTCCCCACCAGTTTGACCTCCAGGCCCTGGAGGGCAGCCTCAGCTCCAGGGGGTTCGAGAGACCACCTGCTTAGCGATCTGCACAAAGATGGGCTTGCTGGAGCGCCCCCTGTGGTGCGGGGGACAATGGGCATTGTTACTGTTAATCTTGAGAAGTACTAATATCAATCAGCATCCGAAACTAAAATGAGCAGCCTTGCAGGTGGGGCTAACCCAAGGGTAATGTACTGTCAATCATCTCAACTAACATGTTACAGTACGATGCATGGGGGGCTAACCCAAGGGTAATGTACTGTCAATCATCTTCATTTACACGTTACAGTACGATGCATGGGGGGGCTAACCCAAGGGTAATGTACTGTCAATCATCTTCATTAACACGTTACAGTACGATGCATGGGGGGCTAACCCAAGGGTAATGTACTGTCAATCATCCTTAACTAACATGTTACAGTACGATGCATGGGGGCTAACCCAGGGTAATGTACTGTCAATCATCTTCAACTAACATGTTACAGTACGATGCATGGGGGGCTAACCCAAGGGTAATGTACTGTCAATCATCTTCTACTAACATGTTACAGGGTATCAGGATCCACTATGTAACCTCAGTAATGGAACCCAGGGGACCAGGATCCACTGTGTAACCTCGAGTATGGTACCCCAGGGGATCAGGATCCACTGTGTAACTCAGTATGGAACCCCAGGGGACCAGGATCCACTGCGTAACCTCAGTATGGAACCCCGGGGATCAAGATCACTGTGTAACCTCAGTATGGAACCCCAGGGGACCAGGATCCACTGTGTAACCTCAGTATGCACCCCAGGGGACAGGATCCACTGTGGTAACCTCAGTATGGAACCCAGGGGACCAGGATCCACTGTGTAACCTCAGTATGGAACCCCAGGGGACCAGGATCACTGTGGTAACCTCAGTTTGGAACCCCAGGGGATCAAGGATCCACTATGAACCTCAGTATGGAACCCCAGGGGACCAGGATCCACTATGGAACCTCAGTATGGAACCCAGGGGACCAGGATCCACTGTGTAACCTCAGTATGGAACCCAGGATGGAACCAGGGGACAGGATCCACTGTGTAACCTCAGTATGGAACCCCAGGGGATCAGGATCCACTGTGTAACTCAGTATGGACCCAGGGATCAGGACCCACTGTGTAACCTCAGTATGGAACCCCAGGGGATCAGGACCCACTATGGAACCTCAGTAATGGAACCCAGGGGTCAGGATCCACTGTGTAACCTCAGTATGGAACTGCCCCAGGGGACCAGGATACACCTGTGTAACCTCATTATGGAACCCCAGGGGATCAGGATCCACTGTGTAACCTCAGTATGGAACCCAGGGGATCCAGGATCCACTATGGAACCTCAGATATGGAACCCCAGGGGACCAAGGGATCCAGCTATGGTAACCTCAGTATGGAACCCCAGTATGGAACCCGCAGGGGACCAGGATCCACTGTGTAACCTCAGTATGGAACCCCAGTATGGAACCCAGGGGACCAGGATCCACTGTGTAACCTCAGTATGGAACCCCAGGTATGGAACCCAGGGGACCAGATCACTGTGTACCTCAGTATGGAACCCCAGGGGACCAGGATCCACTCTGTACTCAGTATGGAACATCAGTATGGAACCCAGGGGACCAGGATCCACTATGGAACCTCAGTATGGAACCCACAGGGATCTTAGAGTTTTATGAGGGCAGACTGCTAACTGCTCCAGGAGTGCTGCCACTGCGACCTGACCTGTTCGTCCACTACGCAGTGTGCACGTCTTGTCCATTCACCTCTGAATGGCAGACTACACAACCCACGTCTCAAGGCTTAAAAACTCTTCTTAACCCGTCTCCTCCCCTTCATCTACACTGATTGAAGTGGATTTAACAAGTGACATCAATAGGGATCATAGCTTTCACCTGGATTCACCTGGTCAGTCTGTCATGAGAAGAGCAGGTGTTCTTAATGTTGTTGTCCACTCAGTGTAGACACGCAGTAGAGAGTTTCTATTCACCTTTTATTGAACATTGTGTGATACTCCAGCACTGCTCAGAAATAATGGACGAGTGTCTGTTAAAACCTTATATACCCCCCCAAAAAAAGTTACGCGGGTTGAGATCCTCTTGAGCATGATGTGGGGTCTGTAGGTCTTGCCCTGGGTCATGTCCTCCTCTATTGATCTGACCAGGGGTAGAGTGTTGACCTTGGGAGACCCGTACGCGCGAGAGCGAACGTCACCCTGCCTATAACCACGCGACCGAATACGCGACCGCCCGCACCACAACGCACAGGCACCATACGAAGCCAGCAC
>NC_036860.1:67011761-67016560 GCF_002910315.2 Salvelinus sp. IW2-2015
ACTAACATGTTACAGTACGATCATGGGGGGCTAACCAAGGGTAATGTACTGTCAATCATCTTCAACTAACATGTTACAGTACGATGCATGGGGGGCTAACCCAAGGGTAATGTACTGTCAATCATCTTCAACTAACATGTTACAGTACGATGCATGGGGGGCTAACCCAAGGTAATGTACTGTCAATCATCTTCAACTAACATGTTACAGTACATGCATGGGGGCTAACCCAAGGGTAATGTACTGTCAATCATCTTCAACTAACATGTTACAGTAGATGCATGGGGGGCTAACCCAAGGTAATTGATACTGTCAACGATCATTCTACTGAACATGTTAACAGGATCAGGATCCACTGATGTAACCTCAGTATGGAACCCCAGGGACCAGGATCCACTATGTAACCTCAGTATGGAACCCAGGGACCAGGATCCACTGTGTAACCTCAGTATGGAACCCCAGGGGACCAGATCCACTTGGAACCTCATATGGAACCCAGGGGATCAGGATCCACTTGGAACCTCAGTATGGAACCCAGGGGATCAGGATCCACTATGGAACCTCAGTATGGAACCCCAGGGGATCAGGATCCACTGTGTAACCTCAGTATGGAACCCCAGGGGACCAGGATCCACTTAACCTCAGAATGGAACCCAGGGGACAGGCTCCACTATGGAACCTCAGTATGGAACCCCAGGGGACAGGATCCACTATGGAACCTCAGTATGGAACCCAGGGGATCAGGATCACTATGAACCTCAGTATGGAACCCCAGGGGATCAGGATCCACTGTGTAACCTCAGTATGGAACCCAGGGATCAGGATCCACTGTGTAACCTCAGTATGGAACCCCAGGGGATCAGGATCCACTGTGTAACCTCAGTATTGACCCCAGGGGATCAGGATCCCTGTGTACTCAGTATGGAACCCAGTATGGAACCCCAGGATCAGGATCCACTATGGAACCTCAGTATGGAACCCCAGGATCAGGATATCCACTTGGAACCTCAGTAGGAACCCCAGGGACAGCATCCACATGGTAACCTCAGTATGGAACCCCAGGGGACAGATCCACTGTGTAACCTCAGTATGGAACCCAGGGGATCAGGATCCACTGTTGTAACTCAGTATGGAACCCCAGTATGGACCCCAGGGGACCAGGATCCACTGTGTAACCTCAGTATGGAACCCCAGGGACAGCGATCCACTGTGTAACCTCAGTATGGAACCCCAGGGGACCAGATCCATATGGAACCTCAGTATGGAACCCCAGGGGATCAGCATCCACTGTGTAACCTCAGTATGGAACCTCAGTATGGAACCCCAGGGGATCAGGATCCACTGTGTAACCTCAGTATGGAACCCCAGGGGATCAGGATCCACTGTGTAACCTCAGTATGGAACCCCAGGGGACCAGGATCCACTATAGAACCTCAGTATGGAACCCCAGGGGATCAGGATCCACTGTGTAACCTCAGTATGGAACCCCAGGGGGCCAGGATCCACTATAGAACCTCAGTATGGAACCCCAGGGGATCAGGATCCACTGTGTAACCTCAGTATGGAACCCCAGGGGACCAGGATCCACTATGGATCCTCAGTATGGAACCCACAGGGATCTTAGAGTTTTATGAAGGGCAGAGCTGCTAACTGCTCCAGGAGTGCTGCACTGCGACTGACCTGTTCGTCCAACTACGCAGTGTGCACGTCTTGTCCATTCACCCTCTGAATGGCAGACATACACAACCCACGTCTCAAGGCTTTAAAAACTCCTTCTTTAACCTGTCTCCTCCCCTTCATCTACACTGATTGAAGTGGATTTAACAAGTGACATCAATAAGGGATCATAGCTTTCACCTGGATTCACCTGGTCAGTCTGTCATGGAAAGAGCAGGTGTTCTTAATGTTTTGTCCACTCAGTGTAGAACGCAGTAGAGAGTTTCTATTCACCTTTTATTGAACATTGTGTGATATCCAGCACCTGCTCAGAAATAATGGACGAGTGTCTGTTAAAAACCTTATACCCCCCCCCCAAAAAAAAGTTACCGGGTTGAGATCCTCTTGACAGTGATCTGGGGTCCGTAGGTCTTGCCCTGGGTCATGGTCCTCCCTATTGATCTGACCAGGGGTAGAGTGTTGACCTTGGGAGACAGGAGGCCTCTCAGCTGGCCCTGGACAATGGCTGCTGTTCCTGAGCTGTAGCGAGATGAAGACACCTGGAGACAGAGACAGAGAGACAGAGAGAGACAGAGAGTGAGAGAGAGAAGAGAGAGAGAGAGAGAGAGAGAGAGAGAGAGAGAGAGAGAGAGAGACAGAGAGAAGAGAGAGAGAGAGACAGAGAGAGAGAGAGAGAGAACAGAGACAGAAGACGAGAGGACAGAGCAACAGAGACAGAGACGAGAGAGACAGAGAGAGACAGAGAGAAGAGAGAGAGAGAGAGAAAGAGAGAGAGAGAGAGAGAGAGAGAAAAGATCAAGTCAGGGTAAACTGTTTTTTTATATGCATCATCACAAGGTCTTAATATACTTCACAGAAACATCTCAATCTAGATCGACACAGTAAACATAGAAACAGCTGGTGTGTGTGTGTGTGTGTGTGTGTGTGTGTGTGTGTGTGTGTGTTGTGTGACGTGTGTGACAGAAAACCAGGTAACAGGTAAGACATGAGACTCACGGTAAGACTGTGTAACTCATTCCCTGACATCAATCAGAGATAATGTGAGGGTTGACAAGATAAACTGAGAGCAGCTTGTTCATACCTGGTTCCTGGGTGGAGGTTGAGCAGCCTCCAGGACTTGTACATGAGGTCAGAGAATGGTAGAGCACCCGAGCGGGTGTTGAGGACGTCAGGGCTGCAGTCTTTCAGAGCGTTATACTGGGGAGGGATAGACTGGGCAGACCCAGCTGGAGTGGCTGAAGCACCTGGAAAAGAGAGGTCAGCAGACACTGGTTATGGAGGATGAAGAAGAGGTCAGACTGGGTAACAGTCCTGGGATATGTCCAACCCCAGGAGACATTATGGATAACATCATGGTCTCCAAGCACATAGAGCTGAGGCATGCCATCAGCGTGTGTGGTGTGTGTTGGTGTGCTGTGACTAGTAGTGTGTGAGCTGTGTGGTGTGCGTGTATTGGGGGTGTTAGTGTGTGATGTGTCTGAGACACGTTTGACACAACAACACACAGCGTAGAGGTGCCGAGGACATGACTGACAAGGTGGTGGCAACCGAGCGTCGTGTGTGACCAGTGTGGTAGTGGATAGAGCTGTGTGCGTAGCAGGCATGAGAAGCACGGCGAGGGCTGAGCTGCTGTGTTTACCTGATGGCCTTTGACAGAGGGTGAGGGTGCTGGAGTCCAGGCTGAGCTGTGTGTTTACCTGAGGCTTTGACAGAGGGTGAGGGTGGGTCCAGGCTGAGCTGTGTGTTTAACCTGAGCTTGACAGAGGGTGAGGGTGTAGTCCAGGCTGAGCTTGTGTGTTTACCTGAGCTTTTGACAGAGGGCTGAGGGTTTGTAGCCAGGCTGAGCTGTGGCAGCGACCAGCAGAGATCTGTTTGATGTTGTTTCCTTGTAGGCCTGTCACCAGGGTGGGCTCCTTCACTGGGCTGGAGTGACCCAGGCCAAGCTGAAAGACAGATCAACACAAAACAAAGACTGACTTCAGTGGAAAGTCACATTCTGAATGAGAGGGCAACTCTATACAGCACCACTACTTTTAGGCTCCATCTCAGTCTTTCAGTGATTCCTCACATCTTATCTAGTCACCTCCTCCTCATTGGAGGAAAAGGTCCAAGCTCCATACTCTCAGCTCCATACTCTCAGAGATGAGGAGAGAGGATGCAAGGAATTGAGGAAAGATGAATGAAGAACTCATCTAATACTGTGGTGGAGTAGTGAAGATGTGTTCCTACCTGTCCCTCACAGTTGCAGCCCCAGGCATAGACATCTCCGGTAGAAGACAAAACCAGGACGTGCTCACAGCCCACCGCTATGTCCTCTACAAACACCCCCTCCAGGGCTGGCACCACCTGGGGACGGTTGTGGTTCTTCAACAGAGAGTCTGGCAGGCCGATCAACCGCTCTGAGGGGAGGAAGGAAGGACGGAAGGAAGGAGAGACAAGACAGCTTGAAATAGGTCTTAAAGTACTGTCAAAAAAATAATCTAGCTCAAGCACCACAAAATCAATGCACATGAGACCACTTTGACACGGATGTATTACAATAGGTGGAGGAACTGCCACATGTTACTACGTAGCTGCTGTGTCTCCACAAAAAAGCAAAGCTTGTGGTCCATTAAAAAACAACAAGTTAACCTACTACTGTAGTGGAGTCTGCTGTGTAGCTTCACATGATAAACTACATTCATTACCTTGTCCAAAGGTGTAAACATGTCCATCTTTAGCCAGGACAACAGAAAACTGTGTCCCACAGCCAACCATCTTGATTCCCTTGTTACACAGTTGCTCCACTTTCTGCAAAGTAAAGAATAATGAAAAAGATGAATAATAAGCGTGTCTACTATTGTGGAAGTTAAGGTTGTTGACATGTGAGAGGAACACTGTAGCCTACCTGAGGATAAGACTTCACAGTGCAGGGACCGGTCCCCAGCTTCCCATAGTCCCCGTCACCAAAGGACCAGACACTCATCCCATCGGAGGACAGCACCAGGGTGTGGTTGATACCACAGGACACCTAGTCACAATGGGAGAAAGACATGGTCAACAAAGGCAGCCCCTGCAAATCTCCGTGCAAGAGGCGTCACTACAGTCCCCTGGTTCCGATTCCCCAGCTGTACTCACATCCG
>NC_036860.1:67019654-67021797 GCF_002910315.2 Salvelinus sp. IW2-2015
AGTCCTACCTGCACCACCTCCTCTCCCTGCAGAGCCTCATCTCCAGTCCTACCTGCACCACCTCCTCTCCCTGCAGAGCCTCCACCTGTTTGGGTCGTCTCTGTCTCTCACTGTTCCCATGTCCCAGCTTCCCATAGTCCCCGTCACCCCAGCTGAACACCTCCCCCGTCTCCGTCAGGGCCAGGGAGTGGCCGTCAGAACCGCAAGAGGTCACCAGCTGGGTCACCACGTAGCCTGGGGGGGATCAACAAGGGGGACAGAGGGGTCAAAGGTGTCCAAGGTTAAAGATCAACCTGAGATAAAGATGTTACCTTGTAAGGCTGAGATGACTGTGGGGGTATATAGGTCATCAGAGTTGCCCTGGCCCAGTCTCCCATAGCTACCCTCTCCTACAGCCAGCACCGTACCGTTAGCCTGTACCAGGAATGTACAGTTCTGCCCACACACAACCTGCAGAGAGTAGAGTATCACAGGTGAACAACAGAGACTCTTTGGGCTCAAAATGTAAGAAGTCTAAGTACTATCTGGAGCTGCCTAATCAGAAATGCTCACTACGTGTGCTGTAATGAACGTGACCCTGGTGTATTAGTAGGTTATGAACTCTACCTGATGTGTCTGGGACAGAGACGGGGCGATAGTAGGCACCATCAGGTTGGTCCCTGCGTCTGCCAGCTGTCCGTGACGCCCGTTGCCCCACAGAAACACCTGACTCTTCCCTCCCTGCTGCCAGTCCTGTCAAAGGAGGTGGGAAAGCCTGTTAAAGTAGCTTAAAGTAGTCTGATCGCMTTGTCCCGTCTTTCTAACAATGACCAAAACAGTTGGCAAGACAGCATGATTTACACCTTCAAAATGAATAATAACAGACAGGATATCTTTATGGGAACAGGCATTTATAACACTGAACAGTGGGCATCGCTAGTGATACAGCTATCTGAACATGAAGTGATGGAGCTGTGTCATGAGGCTGGCCCAGGGAGTGGGCTCCCAGAGCTGCTGAGGGTATGTCAAGTGATACAGTAATGACATTAAGAGAATAGGATATATGGTTTTACAGACAGAAATCTTACCTCAGGAGATATGGCCTGCATCAGAAATGGCACCCTATTCCCTATATAGTGGACTTCTTTTGACCTGAGCCCTATGTAGGCCCTGGTCAATAGTAGTGCACTATATAGGGAATAGGGTGCCATTTGTGATGCAGATATGGTATTAGAGACAGAAATCTTACCTCAGGTCTGGTGGTGGCCCAGGACATGAGTTGTTCGTCCATCATGAAGCTCCACTTACTATTGTCCTGAGAAAGAGGAGAGAAGAAAAGAAGAGAAGAAGAGAAGTGAAGCGAAGAAGAAGTGAAGAAGAGAAGCGAAGAAGAAGTGAAGAAGAGAAGCGAAGAAGAGAAGCGATGAGAAGTGAATTGAAGCGAAGTGAAGAGAGTGCATCAACAAACTGTGTGAGCTGCCATACATCACAGTAAATGGAAAGATGAACAAATAAAAGTAAAAAACAGTTGAATGAATAGCATAATTGGCTGGCAGCTAGCCTGTTTCTCCAATAACTCAACCCCACACACTCCCAGGTGCCCTGTTCTCGATGCAGTACACACTAATGAGAACTTGTTCTCAATTTGCRTACCTGGTTAAATAAAGGTGAAATAAAACTAATAATACATAGAAATAGGGTGTCATATTTCAGACACCATCCTAGTCTGAGGAAGCTACGAGAAGCTTCWACTTTCTGCTCACCAGGGGCTTGCTGAGTTCTGTGGCTCCTGCCTGCTGGAACTCTGGGACAGTGAAGGATTCTGGGAATGCTGTTCCCCTGGCGATGGCCTCTGCGCTCTTCACAGTGGTGGAGAAGGTTTGGAGCCAGCTCCACTCCATGGGGCAGGAGTGTGTGTGGTCGAGGCTGAGGCTGGCAGGGTGGTGGTGGGGGGGTCGGTAGGGCCGACACAGGTACTGTTCCAGGGAAAGACCGACGGTCAGAGAGGCCAGACTCTGGAGGAAGGCACTGTGGACCAACTGGTCGCCCGCTGTCACGTGACTCTAGAGAGAGAGAGAGAGAGAGAGAGAGAGAGAGAGAGAGAGAGAGAGAGAGAGAGAGAGAGACGCAGACACCCCACACACAGACAGACACCCCACACACA
>NC_036860.1:67022758-67024374 GCF_002910315.2 Salvelinus sp. IW2-2015
ATAACTAACTAACTAGCTGTACTGCTGTACTGTACTAACCCTCTCGTAGCTGTACTGTTCCTGCAGCAGTGTGGGAAGTCTCTCCAGGAAGACGGCCATGCAGGGTGCACGGTTCAGACCCAGAATGCCCTGTGTTCTGAGGACGGTGCGGCAGGATGCCAACACGTGGTTCTGGGAGATCCAGTCTGACGTACAGCGGATCAGCAGAGCATCCTGTTGGAGGGGAGGTCAAACATTAGACCCGGTTCATTAGGTCTCTTTCTCAGTCTAAAAAGCYGTCCTCTCATCTCCTCCCCTCTCTTTCAACTGCACTGATCTGAAAGAAGTGACCAAGTGAAAGACAGCCTAATGATGACCTCCCACCATACTGTTTACACCTGTCAAGTCTGTTCCAATCAGTGGAGATGAAGGGGGAGACGAGAACAGACGAGGACAGATCGTTAAGAGATAGAGCCTGAGGCCTAGTGCAATGAAAGGCATASTGGACTAACCTTTGACCTCACGGAGCAGGCAGCCACCCCTACATTTGGTATCCAYGTGGTACTGACCACTGAGCCTAGGCCTGTCACCACTGTCTGTAGGATGGAACCATCCTGTAGGAGGGGGGAACCGGGATAAGATTAGAACACACGGCACTGATAATAGACAGAGGATGTTGTATTGATAAGGAGTTTGGCTAACTCTATTAGGTTATCTTTAAGATCATCTTTACTATGATAAAACTGGATATGCAACACAGTGCATTATTAGTAGTGTAGTCCGTCATGCTACAGCTCTCACCTGTAGAGACCAGATGTTGAGTAGTCCTCCTATACCTCCAGACACCAGGGCCAGACCACTGGGGCAGAACGACAGGGTCTTCACCGCTGTGATGTGACCACTCAGTCTGAACACACACTTGGCACTGCCACGCTAGGGAGGCCAAACGCCACATAAATCAGGACACAGTGAATAAAAGAGTAACTGGAATTGAATTGACAACTACAGTAGTTATTAGAAGAATCCAAAAAGGATAAGAAGAAGAAAAAMAATAGAATAATAGAAAATGATGAATTCCTGTTCCTCCACAAAGACAACTGACAATAATTCTACTTCCCATTTAGGTGTCAGAGGAAATGGGGGAAGACAGGAGACATAACCGAAGCCGCTTATCTCAGTCATAACTGATCGCTACAGAAACACACTGTACTGTACTGACCTTGATGCCACCGTTGTTCTCCTGACTGGATGAGCTGCCCAGGAACTTAGGAACTGACACATTAGTGCCCCCCTGTGGCAGAGTCCACACATTCAGAAGACCATTCTGGCTCCCTCTATAAAGACAGAGGAAATATAGGGAATAACTAAATCTAATGTCTACAGGGACTACATTTGACCCATATACAGAAATGGTGATCAATGTGCATTGTCACCGTCAAATATAGCTAATAATGTACTAATTACTCAGTGTACACAGCTCACACTCTCCCCTTATTCCCTAGTACTCACACACACTCCCCTTATTCCCTGGTAATCACACATTCCCCTTATTCCCTGGTACTCACACACTCTCCCCTTATTCCCTGGTACTCACACACTCTCCCCTTATTCCCTGGTACTCACACACTCTCCCCTTA
>NC_036860.1:67024399-67031866 GCF_002910315.2 Salvelinus sp. IW2-2015
TAGGGACATTAGGTGAGACGTGTGAGAACCAGGGAATTAGTGGCCGAGTGTGGAGTGTACCTAGAGAATTAGGGAGAGTGGAGTACCAGGGACTTAGGGATGAGTGGTGAGTACTCCAGGGAATAGGGGAGAGTGTGAGTACACGCTCTCCGAACTAAGAGCGCACGGGCACGCGGTGGAGTGTCCACCCGCAGCACCCCATACCAGAGGGTGCAGAGTGTGTGAGTACCAGGGAATAAGGGGAGAGTTGTGTGAGTACCAGGGAATAAGGGTGAGATGTGTGTGATACCAGGTAAATAAGGGGAGAGTGTCGGAGTACACAGTGGAATAAGGGGAATGTGTGATGAGTTACCAGGGAATAAGGGGAGAGTGTGTGAGTACTCAGGCGAATAGATGGGGAGTGTGTAGTACCTATGGGAAATATGGGGAGGTGTGTGTAGTACCAGGAAATGAAGGCGAGTGTGAGTTACACACGGGAGGATATAAGGGCGATGTGTTATTACCTCAGGAATATGGAGTGTGTGTGTGAGACTTTTTTGGCTTTTTTTGGGGGGTACACTTGGAGTAATTTAGTACATTTTAGCTTATTGACGTGACCATCTCATGATACACCATTCTGTATATGGCGTCACTGTTGTCTGTACGATCATTTAGGATTGTAGATTATTCCCTATATTTCCTCTGGTCTATTATCGAGGGATCCACGAATGGCTCGAATGGTGTGGATCGCCACCAGGGGGCACTAATTTGTGTTCAGTTCCTAAGTTGTCCCTTGGCATGCTCAACCAGTCAGGAACAACGGTGCGATCAAGGTCGACGTACTAGTGTTTCTGGTATCGACAGTTATGATCGAGATAAAGCGGCTTTCGGTTGGATGTCTCCTGTCTTTCCCCAATTCCTCTGACATCTTTTTTTGACTAAATGGAGTAGAATTATTGCTCCAGTTGTCTTTGTGGATGACAGGAATTCATTCTATTTCCTAATTATTCTATTTCTTTCTTCTTTCTTTATCCTTTTTGGATTCTTCTAAATGAACTATCTGTAGTTGTCAATCAATCCAGTTACCTTTATTCACTGTGTCTGCATTATAATATGTGCGTTGGCCTCCCTAGCGCGTGGCAGTGCAAAGATGTGTTGTGTTCGAACTGAGTGGTCACATCAAAGCGTGAAGACCCTGTCCGGTTCTGCCCCAGTGGTCTGGCCCGGTGCTGCGAGGTAAATAGGAGGACTATCTCTCAACATCTGGTTCGTACATGGTGAGTAGCTGTAGCATGACCGGACTATATCTAGCTAATAATATTCCCTGGTACTCACACTTTCCCCTTATTCCCTGGTACTCACACAGCCATCATAAGGCGTGGTTCGGGACCTCTGCCTGGCAGCGGGCACCACTCGGCCGTGTTGACGGTGCCTGTGTGGAACAGGGAGTGGAGGGTGATCCAGGTGCCTCCCGCCCGCCCCCAGATCTTCACCACCTCAGAACGGCCCGTGGAGAGGAGGAGGTGACCCGTGGGGTCCCAGCGCAGGATGCTGACACTCTCCTGGAGAGAGAGAGAGAGAGAGAGAGAGAGAGAGAGAAAGAGAGAGAGAGAGAGAGAGGAGAGAGAGATGGAGAGATGGAGGGAGAGAGAGATGGAGAGAGAGAGAGAGCGAGAGATACGTGAGGAGGGCTGGCTACATCAGGTAAATGGATAATTCTGACTGAATATGACAAATATTTTGCTTGCAATCTTGGATTTCCTGGATGTGTTGTTTTCAGCTTAGTTTTCTGAATTGAAATAATTTACTGTATTTTCAAGTAATTATTGATGGCACATTGCGTCACACTGTTTTGAACTMTTGTTTTAGGACTGATGACCAGCTGAGCATTCTACTCAATGTATCCTCATTGMGCGCTGGTGAAGATTTGGTCTAGAGTGCCTTCCTGTGGCTTAAAACAAGATGGCATTTCTYAAACCAAATAAACTCTGCAAAAAAAGAAACGTCCCTTTTTCAGGATCCTGTCTTTCAAAGATAATTCGTAAAAARCCAAATAACTTGACAGATCTTCATTGTAAAGGGTTTAAACACTGTTTCCCATGCTTGTTCAATGAACCATAAMCAATTAATGAACAGAGACCTGTGGAACGGTCATTAAGACACTAACAGCTTACAGACGGTAGGCAAGTAAGATCAAAGTGATGAAAACTAGGACACTAAAGAGGGCCTTTCTACTGACTCTGAAAAATGCCCAGGGTCCCTGCTCATCTGAGTGAACGTGCCTTAGGCATGCGGTCAAGGAGGCATGAGGACTGCAGATGTGGCCAGGGCAATAAATTGCAATGTCCGTACTGTGAGACGCCTAAGACAGTGCTACAGGGAGACAGGACAGACAGCTGATCGTCCTCGCAGTGGCAGACCACGTGTAACAACACCTGCACAGGATCGGTACATCTGAACATCACACCTGCGGGACAGGTACAGGATGGCAACAACAACTGCCCAAGTTACACCAGGAACACACAATCCCTCCATCAGTGCTCAGACTGTCCACAATAGGCTGAGAGAGGCTGGACTGAGGGCTTGTAGGCCTGTTGTAAGGCAGGTCCTCACCAGACATCACTGGCAACAACGTGGCCTATGGGCACAAACCCACCATCGCTGGACCAGAAAAATGTGCTCTTCACTGACGAGTTGCGGTTTTGTCTCACCAGGAGTGATGATCGGATTCGCGTTACCGTCGAAAGAATGGGCATTACACCYAGGCCTGTAGTCTGGAGCGGGATCGATTTGGAGGTGGAGGGTCCGTCATGGTCTGGGGCGGTGTGTCACAGTATCATTGGACTGAGCTTGTTGTCATTGCAGGCAATCTCAGCGCTGTGCGTTACAGGGAAGACATCCTCCTCCCTCATGTGGTACCCTTCCTGCAGGCTCATCCTGACATGACCCTCCAGCATGACAATGCCACCAGCCATACTGCTCGTTCTATGCGTGATTTCCTGCAAGATAGGAATGTCAGTGTTCTGCCATGGCCAGTGAAGAGCCCGGATCTTCATCCCATTGAGCACGTCTGGGACCTGTTGGATCGGAGGATGAGGGCTAGGGACATTCCCTCCAGAAATGTCCGGGAACMTGCAGGTGCCTTGGTGGAAGAGTGGGGTAACATCTCACAGCAAGAACTGGCAAATCTGGTGCAATCCATGAGGAGGAGATGCACCTGCAGTACTTATTAATGCAGCTGGTGGCCACACCAGATACTGACTGTTACTTTTGATTTTGACCCCCCCTTTGTTGAGGGACACATTATTCCATTTCTGTTAGTCACATGTCTGTGGAACTTGTTCAGTTTATGTCTCAATTGTTGAATCTTATGTTCATACAAATATTTACACATGTTAAGTTTGCTGAAAATAAATGCAGTTGACAGTGAGAGGARATTTAGTAGTTAGAYTGAGAGTTTAATTAGTAGAAAACCCTTTTGTCGTCATTTTGATYTTGCCAGATTGACTTTAGTATAACCCTAGCTAGCTAGATTGAGATTGAGAGGAGACCTCCAGATTTTAGCTAGCMAATGTTAGCATTAGCTAGCTATTTTTGACGAACTTTGCTAGCTAATGACATCGCCAACTGTCTAAAGTAAATTTGACAACATGATGATGATGGCAAAGTTGCTTCCTACTAAATTTGCGCCTAATTTAGCAATGGCGTCATATTCCGAAGCCCATATAGTGTAAATTAAACGAAAGAGTCATTAGTACCCGTTCTACTGTAGGACATCACAATGGCTGCAGAGTCTATAGAACGTTGATAACAAGGGTAACGACGCGACAGAGTTAGTTAAAAGAGTGGCCTGTAAAATGACTACACAATTATATGGATGTCAAAGTCTGTGTTGACTTACAGGGAAGGCAGACAGTAGTAGGGGCTGTTCAGTCTCGTAGGATCCAGCGGTAGCCAGTAGGATTTTCCCATCAGGGTAACCCACAGCAAAGGGCTTGTCCACACTGTGCCACGCCACACACTGAGGAGCTGGGAGGGGAGTGAGAGGAGCAAGATAGCACACATCAACCAGTCCACGACCACTGAGAACACTACTTATTGTCATAAACAAAGCCATTTCTGACTTAACGGCAACTTGGCTTGGACCCATGTTGTGGCTGCTGGCAGTTATATTTGAGCCCTTGTTTCATTATATATAATAAMAAGAAGAAATAGCCACTTAATAGATCAGCAGTCAGTCAGTATAAATGTAACTCACATTCTTTCCTGTGGCAGCGGGTGAGCTCGGTGCTCTCAATGGTGAAGTCTTCAGTGACCTGCAGCCAGCAGAGGGATCCGTCCAGACGGCCCACCAACAGGCTCTCTGGCTGGGCATCCTTTCCGGCGATGCCCCCCTGGGAGGGGAAGGGGCTGGAGGTCTGCACCCAGGAGAGGGCTGTCACCCAGGACGGCTGGGCCTCCACYTGGCCCTGGGCTCCTGAATGAACCACAACAGAGAGATTATAAATTAATMATAAAGTTTGGGATTAATTTTAATTTAAAAAGACCATTGATCAGAATCTCAGATAAGATACATATTTAATGCTTTCAACATATGAAATGAAGAGCATCGGAAAACCCTTTTTTTTGGCCAAGCTTTCGGTCACGGGTTGACCTTCATCAGAGCATCCGAACATTTGAAAACACAGCTGAACTAAACACATTGTTAAAAGGTTTGAGGACCCGTTACTACTGTACATACCGTTGACAGTCCAGATGTTGATGATCTTGTTTTGGAAAGCAGCGAGGAGGGTACCTCCAGAGCTCCAGTAGACAGGAGACACCAGGTGAGCTCCACCTGCTGCCTCAGAGCTCCGTCTGTCATCACTGGGGGACAGGATTGGCATTAGCTCTCTACTCCCAACAGCAACACATCTTTCATGTCCCTGTTCCAATACTTTAGAAATGCATCCTTCATTTCAACCTTGGTTGCACTGGTGGAAGTAATAGGGTGGTAACCTTGCCTTTATGTGAGCTGAGCTGACCTCAAGGAAACAAAGAAGGATGCATTTCTGAAGTATTGGCCCATACTGTTATGTCATGATGATACCTGATGCTACAGGAGTGTGTGCACTGCAGGTCAGCAGTGTTCTGGTTGACGTCCCACAATCTGACTGTCCCGTCCTGAGCTCCAGTGGCCAACAGACCCTGCTCATTGTTCCAAGTACAGCTAGTCACCTACAACAACAACAACAACCGGGGTCAACATCAGTATCCAACAAACAGGAACTGATCATAGGAACCTCATTAGTAAGCATCACTTTTCACTAGGGCTTTTTCAATTAGTCTTTCCTCTCTCCTCAAACCTCATTGGAAGAGATGGTCCAAGGTCCCTCCCCTCAGACCGTCTCCTTCAATGCGGTTTGAGAAGGATGTGAGGAGAGAGGATATGAATATTCGAGCCTAAATATCTTAGTCCCGTACCCTGCCGTGATGTCCCTCTAGCTTCTTCAGAGGACACTTCCTCAGGTCTCCAGCCATGTCGCTATACGTCTGAGGCCGGATGGGGTTGTCCCTCTCCCTCTCCGAGGCAGCCAGGGCCTGGACCAGCTGCTGGGCTGCCCACTGACGGTGTTTACTGGTCAGCCTGGCAGACAGGGCACAGGCAGCCAGGGCGTTGGCCAGCTCCAGAGGGCCCACTCTCGCCCCCACCTGGGGAGGAGGTACTGCAGCAGACGGGCTACCAGCCTCTGGACCTGGACCAATCGGGGAAACACAACAGCCGTCATGAGGTAGCACCAACCAATCAAACCTCTCTACAGGGTTGTGTCCAGTAGGGGGGAAATGCTACAGAGTGCAATGTACCTGAAAAATATGTACCTTACCAAACATAACTTATTCTGTGACTTTGGCATAAAAGTACCTTCCTCTCACCTTTAGACTCATGCTGCTCGGTAACGGTTCTGTCTGGAGAATAGCGGTAACGGATGCCCTTCTCTGTGAGCAGGGAGACCAGACTCTGTGTGACCAGGAAGGTGGGAGGCGTGAGGGGTGTGACATCTTGTTGTGGCGCCCTCTTCAGGGTGGAGGTCAGACGAACTCTCTGTGCAGGATCACTGATGGCACCAAGGTTCATCCCTGTGGCAGCTGCCATCAGATCCTAGAACCGGACCAAGGGGTGTCATTAGTGTAAGTACAGAAAGATTACAGTTACAAGAGCACCATATATTCTACAGACGGTGATGGAAAAATGTAGACACCAAGGTTGGGGTCAATTCCAGAAGAAAACCGAAATTCCATATCCTGCCGACTACGCCAAACGTAAGACATTTGTAAGACATACAATTGGAGTTGGAATTTGAAGTTTACTTCCTGAATTGAAATGGAATTAACCCCAACCTTGGTAGACAGTCTAAGACATATGGAGCCAGCCCGAGTACAGACTCACACACCTGAGTGCAGATGTCCACCAGCTCCCTGTATGCTGTGGGGCTGTGTGAGACCAGGCTGCCTATAGCTGAGCTGAGGAAGGAGACGAAGGCAGAGCTGCTTCTCTCTGTTGCCCCTCCACAGCCTCTGCTACCCCCTGCTACCCCTTGCTCGTCAACACTGGTATGGACCCGGCCTGCCGCCGCAAGGCACATCAGACGCACCAGGATACGGATGTCTGCCAGGCCCAAGCCCTCCAGACCACTAGAGGCACTGCACACTGACACACTGGGCAAGAGAGGGAGAGAAGTATAAAGAAAGAAAAATAAGAGAGGGAGGGAGGGGAGGAGAGATAGATGTGTGATATGAGGGGAACACAATTGTATTCCCATTTTCCACACAATTGGGGAACACAGGAGTGTAACAGATTACAACCTAGCGTGTTCTACAGTAACAGATCGCAGCCCTGTAGTGTTCTACAGTAACAGATCGCAGCCCTGTAGTGTTCTACAGTAACAGATCGCAGCCCTGTAGTGTTCTACAGTAACAGATCACAGCCCTGTAGAGTTCTACAGTAACAGATCACAGCCCTGTAGTGTTCTACAGTAACAGATCACAGCCCTGTAGTGTTCTACAGTAACAGATCACAGCCCTGTAGTGTTCTACAGTAACAGATCACAGCCTGTAGTGTTCTACAGTAACAGATCACAGCCCTGTATGTGTTCTACAGTAACAGATACAGCCCTGTAGTGTTCTACAGTAACAGATCACAAGCCCTGCTAGTGTCTCTACAGTTAACAGATCACAGCCCTGTAGTGTTTCTACAGTAACAGATCACAGCCCTGTAGTGTTCTACTCAGTAACAGATCACAGCCTGTAGTGTTCTACAGTAACAGATCACAGCCCTGTAGTGTTCTACAGTAACAGATACAGCCCTGTAGTTTCTACAGTAACAGATCACAGCCCTGTAGTGTTCTACAGTACAGATCACAGCCCTGTAGTGTGTTTCTACAGTAACAGATCCACAGCTCCTGTAGTGTTCTACAGTAACAGATTCACAGCCCTGTTAGTGTTCTACAG